>NW_020955231.1:1753869-1783734 GCF_003031625.1 Empidonax traillii
AAGGCAGGTGTTAGAGCTGAGCAGCTGGAACTGCTCAACAGCTGGAATGAAGAACAGGTCTTCCTGGATGCCCCTGCTGTTCACAGCTTAAGGCCCTGTTGGAGCAGTTTTACTGATAAGAGGTGGAAAGCCATCTCTTCCCCCAGGCAGCAGGTAAGAATGTGCAGCCTGGTGTTTCTGTTTATTACTTTCTATGCCTGCATCAAGGCTTACCAGAGCAGCTCTGCAGAATTAAATGCAAGGCAGATAGATACCCTCATCTCTCCCCATTGTGCATCAGTTGGGCATCTAAAAAATCCAGATAAGCCATGAACTACCACCCTCCTTCAGAGACCTTTTCCTAGCAACCAGTGGTGTTCTCATCAGCTCCTGTAGCTGGAACACAACAAGGTAGGGGTAGTATTTTCTCCCACTCTCTGATGGAACTGAAACTACTACACAGCCTGTTTTTCTTTCCAGCTTCACACACCAAGGCAGGACAATGCATGAGGCAGAAATGCTGCAGAGGCTGGCAGGTCATGACCATAGGAAATCATAAAATAAAGCAGGAAGGTAGCAAACAGAATTCCTGCCTTAACAGCAGGAAGACATCAAACTTCAGATACGCTTCTAAGAAATTACTTAAACAAGAAAAAAAGCGGCAACTAATGCAGCCTAAAGCTGTGCTATACTATCCCAACAGTCATATGTGCTTCTGGTACCAGGTTTGGGAGACTGACCATAACCTGAGGTTGGAAATGCTATCAGGGTTTTAGTAATTGAAGGGGTATAACATTAACACCTGAACACAAAAAACAAACAAACAAACAAACCCAAACAAACCTCAGAACTCAACTATTAGTAAGAAATGGGACTACAGCCCTTCTTCAGTGCAAAGTGCTGGTGTAGGGCTCAGGCCAATGACGATTCTTCTGTATTATAACATGGCTTGCAGTTTTGCATATGGTTGTATATTAAAACATATATTGTTGCTTAAAGGATTTAGCTTCAAGTGAATATTTCCCTGAGTGGTTGCCTGAAAGTAATTCTATTAAGCACATACACTCATAAAACCACGAAAAATCCACTGCAGAATAGTCAAGTGCAGTTTCCTAAAGAATGTTTCTGTTGGGAAAAGCAACAAGAAGCTCTCAGTTTCAGACTGACTTGGTACAAATACCAGCACCTGCACAGACCAACAGCATTTCTTGTTAAGGCCTGACCACGCTGGGTCCCAGTTCCTCCCTCCAAGATTTGCTGTTTCTCTGAGGACACTCAGAGCAGACTTTGGCATTACCTGGGCAGTTCTCATTTCTACTGAAAACACAGAATGTGAAATACTGCATTTCCCCGCATGATGGAAATCGGTTTTTTTTTTTTTTTTAATGACCTCTTAGAGAACGAAAAGCTGGATTCAGAGAACAGTGAGGAAAGAGCAGGACCAAATCTGCTGTCACCTAAACCCAAACTTCTGGTCTGAAATCCTGATACCCTTCAGAGCTCATGTTCAGACAGGGTTAATGTTGGCAGACAACTTCCTTGTCCCCCCTGCAGATGACATTACCTTTTGATACTAGTCTCATACTCAGTCCTCTGTTTGCTCAGTTCTGTCTTTAGCTCCACCACCAAGCTCTGTAAGGCCCTGGAGCATTGGACAGAGTCTCGGGAAGCTGCAGCTGGGTCACTCTGTTCACTGCTGCTGCTGCATGCATCAAACCTGTCCATGCTGTTTTCCAGGTCCGCAGTCTTGCCCTCACTCTGAGACAGTGAGCCCTGAGTTATCCACTCAGTTTTGAGAGAGCTTAAAGCAGAAGAGTCACTGGCCCGGCAGGCTGGGCAGCTGCTGACTGAGTCCATCACGGAGATCTCACACGAAGATGTTGACCATGAAGTGCTGGCCATGCTGTGTGTGCTGAGGGACAGGCTGGATGAGGGGACATTGTCGTAAGTGGAGAGTCGCTGGGAGGAACACGAATCTTTAACTCGCTCCCCAGATGCTGTCCGGCGGTGGCCTCGGAGAGAGTACAGTCCGTTCATCAACCAGTTCCCACTGGAGGAGAGGTTGGGGATATCTAAGGATGAGCTGCCCAGCTTTGGACTCACAGACCGTGCTCCCTGCTGGCGGAAGGAGTATTTCCACGGAGGCAGCGTCTGCACTCTTTTACTGGGGCTGGTGGCAGGCTGAGTTAATTTGCCACTGTGCTCTGGAGGAGTATTTTTCACTGCAGGTCCTGGGTTGGCCTCTAGTGCCACAGCGTTGCTAGAAGGCAAATCAGCAGGGCTGGGAGCACTGTTCTCTGACCTGCTGTCCTCCCCGTCCTCCTCGGAGATCCACTCCACAGTACTGCGCTGCCGCACGGGCCTGATTTCCAGCTGGCTCCCTGGCACATCTCCCTGAGGAACAGCAAAGATTCGCCCCTGTTCACTTATCAGCACTGTCATCAGGTGTTGAACTAGTGAGGTGCCTGTGGGTGGAAAACAAAGGCAAGCAGTTGAGGAGAGGTGAAAAGTCCTCCCAGAGTCACCCCAGCCTGTGGCATGTCCCGTGAGCTCCTTTGAGACCCGTGGCTGCCCTGCATTTCAATGCGTCTGCACAAGGAGCTACTCTGGGCCTTCCTATACAGGACTTCAAAGAAACAGGAACAATTGCTTTTGCTGGGAAGGGGGACTGTGAAGGATGCAGGTCCCAGTTCAGCCCATGAATGTAGCTGACTAGCAGAGTACAAATGATCATTAGCAATGATTAATAAACTGACCTGCTTAAGGAGGCTGGAAGCTTAACTGACCTTGGAGGATGACAGAGGTGGAGGACACTTGGAAAACAGGGCAAGTCTGTACCACACCAGGCACGGGCTTCAGAGCCAGCATCAATCTCAGTGTTTGCATCCACGCAGGATAGCGCAGCCCTGTGCAGGGATGCATGCCAGATCCTGAACACACTAACCTATTTGCTAGGAGGAAGCACCTCTCTGTCCAGCTTCCAAAAACAGCAGGTTTCCACAACCAGGTTGCACTCAGTTTTATAGACTGAACAGGCCCAGAGCTACTGCTTATTGAAGAACCAAAAATTTCAGCTCAGGCCTTCTGCTCCACTCAGTGTATAGAGAAACTTGCAGAAAGTATGACATCTGCATGATACTCGCACTTGCAGAAGGTGTACAGCAAATGCAGAAAGTACTTGCAATTATTTAAATCCCCAGAAATGAGCTGTCATTGTTTTCCAGTAGTGGAGTTGACTGTAATGAACTAATAGAGAACACCACACTTACCAAACGTAATACAAAGCACTTCCTACAAAAGAGAAAAACCTTTAAAAGAGTGAGTATGCCATTCTATCTTTAAGTATTACCTAAAATAGAGAATAAGACCAACATAGGGGTTCAAGACAAGTGCCTGATTTTAATCACGACATTTTCTCCTGACAGCAAGAGGTTCTGAACTTACCTACCACTTCTATTTTACGTCTGTGAATGCAGGAAGAGAAATAAATGTCTTGGAGATAAGGGCATTCCTAACAATTTAGCTGTCAAACTTAAGTTATTTCTATTTGAAATTCATGGTTTAAATTTGAAGAGAGATACAACTAGAGTGCTTTTGTTAAGATCTGGGTGCAGTATTTTACTTTATCAGTTTATTTAGCAGATTGAAATTACCCTAAGCTAAAAAAAAATTTATTGAGTCTTTCCACTTTTCTTTCATTTCTATCTAATCAACCTTCTATCCTTGACTAAAAATTAAATAAAACATTGCTATTGCTGTTGTTATTAGTGTATAGTGTTAGTATAATGATTAAGTCAAAAAATCCAGTCTACATATCCCAATTTTTATACAGGTCAGATCTACGGCAATACAGAATTCCAGGTCAGATCACTGTAGTGTTTTTATATGATAATTAGGAGAGAGCAGGAGACCACAGCATGTGTGGCACCTGTGCACCTACACACAGTACAAGCACCTCTGCCATCAGATAATCTGCATAATGAAATGCCTGAGGTGAACTGAACCCCGACTTGTCACCTGTGCCAGCTGAACAAAGAGCACGCTGTGGGCCCAAGCTGTGAGAGCTGTACCAGCGCTGGCCAAGTGGCCACTAGGGGAAGTCACAGCATCACACACGAGATGATTTCAGCTGTCCCCACCTCTCTAACATTGAATAATCTGCATCTGCTCCCACACTCCCTTCTCCTCCCCTTCCGCACTTTCGTACCTTTCACACTTTGAGGAGAAGGTCTCAAATCTACCCTTAATAACATGACCCACATCTCTGTGGTGGGCTTTGAATCCCTGAACAACTAGAATATGTCAGATCATACTCTGAAGTTGTCCTTACAGTGAGTTGCCATTGTGGGCAACATCTGCACATCACCTGTGCAGAGCTAAAGTCACTGCTGCTGCTATGGCATGTCAATACTGGTGTTCTGTGAAGGATTTTTGTCTCACAGAACACCACGTCAGCTGTACAGCTCAGGAGCATCACCAGAGCCAAGTTCAAACATCCTGGGCACAGCATCTCCATCTGTGCCTACTGCTGCACATCTGTGCAGGCTTGCCAAGATCCCACAGAACTCAATGCAAAGACCCTACTAAAGCTTGCACTACAGTAGTTGTGTTCCAGTGCCACCTGGGAGAGGAGCTGCTTCTCAGCCCTAGTGTCAGCCTGCTTGACCCATATGGAGGCAGATGATTTTTAAGTTTCATATTTTTACATCAGAAATCAACAGTGATTTTCAAGTCATTTCTTGGATTCTGTGAATTTCTGAACCATATACAGTCGATTTAGAAAACTACACTTCTAAGACACCTAGTTATAGCCACTGTGGCACAATGAAAATTACAGTCCTCTCACTGTGGCCTGGATGCTCTCTACAGGTTGCTGTATAACCACTGAAATGCATCACTGCTAAATGATAGCAGTTTGGTACTTAAGCGTGGTCCTTTTGAAAAACGTGAGCTTTCATTTTAGCAGTAGGTTCAGAAAGAGTTTCCAGGTGGCAGAGGCATCTCCACATAATGGAGAGACTCCCAGACCACGAGTGAATGGGGTAAGAGAGGCCAACAAATACACCCCCTTCACAGGCACTGATGGATGGCCTGACTTGTTCTGATTGTGAAGCTACTGATCAGCTACCAACAAATGTATGACCTACAGCCCCAAAGCACAGCTGTTATGGTTTCTCACAAGAGCAGTACCTACCTTCCATCATGGTCACCGGATCTTCCATTTTAGGACGTAATATGTTTGGTCCAAATACTGTAGCCAGGTTCTGGACACTCATCTTGTTAATGCTAGAGTGAGCCTGAACTTCATCGAGGAACCTTGAAAAGCCCCCAAGGTAAATCAAAGGAGAAGGGGAATAATAAGTAAGTCACTTCTCAGACTGTAGGCATTCTGGGGCAGGGACAGTTTAGTCTTACTTTCACACAACCCTGACACCTGAAATGATGCTAGGGACTAATGCAGCCTAAATACTCAGTAATTACCCCAGATACCTTTTAGTGTATGAACTCCAGAAGACAGTATGGTTTCTGTCAGTAGCACCCATCTAGCAGGGATCCAGCCTTCTACTGGGTCTGAAAGGACAGCTTTTCACATTTTTATAGGAATTCTCCAATTACACAGATTGACTTCGGGTAGTTTTCACTTACAGATAGAATTAAAAAGGCATTTCACTCAGCTCCTTGTCCTAGAACTAGCAGCCTGTGAAAAGAGCTTTGTGGCTGGCCTTGAATCTAACAAAATACACATCACAGAATCATAGAATGGTTTGGGTTGGGAGGGACCTTTAAAGATCATCTCATTCCAACTTCCAGATAAAGAGGCAGCCCAAAAACTGGGAGAATCAGCACAGAGATGAGGGGAGACAAGGCTGTGGAGTCTCTGGAAACCAAGAGGAAGCCACTCCTAACCCCACTTCCAAATCGGAGCAGATGCCAGACTGGCTATTCTGACTGCATCTGCTACTCAGTTTGTGTCATAAATCTCCCAAGTGTGCAGTACAAAGAAATAATGTCTTTCTTTAGTGGTCTGTAAGTGCTTCTGAAATAAGCAATATAATATATTGGTATCATTCATGTCTGCTGCCAAAGCTGTGGGTGACAGCAATTTGCTTAGCTGATGCTCTTGGATAAACCAAGAGCTTCCTTCAGGCAGGCCGTTCATTCACCTCTGAATGTTTTACAGGAGTAGCTTACACGTTAGTGATGTCTGAATATTCATACATTCAGAGTATATTATTTGCATGTAAGACAGCCTCACAAAACTCAGAGACTTTTCCAAGTATTAATTAATTTCACTTACTTGCATATGTATTTGAGGAGATTGTAGTTGGCTTGGGGCAAATTCTTCACCTGTTTAACCAGTTCCTGGGTACCCTGAGGGACAGGAAAAACAAGAAAGAGAGATATTAATGTAAATGCTGCAAAGCAGACGTGACTTTCCTTCAGTACTGTAAAGTCCTCTTTCCATAGCCAAATGCTGCACAACAGATGAAAACACAAGGACGCTTTGTTTTAAAGGAGGTGTCATGTATTGCATTGTGCCTTACCAAAACAACCATCTGGAACTTGACTCGGTTCTCAGTGGAAATACTCCAGTCAACTTTAATGGTTGATGTCGAAGCCTTCAATTAGTGAGGCCTGTCAGCCTTCAAAGCCTGCCCACTGGCATCAGTGGCAATGTACCAGCAGATGTGCCTTTGCAGGACGTGGCCTATTTGAAACTTTGAGGCATTGAGTGTAGTATAAATACATCACAATAATGCTCAAACTGAGCAGAGGAGAGTTTTTCTTGAAAAAGCTAAATGACACTCCAACTATCCCTTTTTTAATTACATACTTCCATTTGCAGTTATTCTGACCTGGGACATCTTTCCTCAAAAAATTTCTGTCTTCACATTAAAACGTAAGATGAGACATCAGCTGAATGAATGACTTAAAACCCTGAAGCTACTTAAATCATATAATGAAAACCTCTGACTCAGAAGGCTATTGTCCTGCTACAATCCCAAGTATCATTTGCTTCTCCCTGTCAGTACTGCAGTTGCCCTGGATATTTGCTTAATTTTGGGGACAGCTATACCTTTTGTAGAAAAATAGATACTGAAGCACATTTATGAAGAGTGATAGCTGCTAATGAATGATGGAGGGCTGCAAACTAATGATGGAGACATTCCAGAAGCAACTGGTTCTGAGCCAAAGTGCAGCTGGACATTCATTTCAAACTCTCCTCCATTTATTAAGGACTTCAGGGAGGGAATTCTGTTGGCCAGACTCTTGCAAGATCTTCCTGATTTCTCTGGTCCAGATAAGTCAGAAAGATCCAGAGAGCAGTCTCTATTCCTGCCTTTCTCCTTAATGTCCTAAATGTATAGATACTTCCTTATTCTGTACGTCCCAGGAAAAAAAAAAAAAAAGTTCTCTAGTAAAAATCTAAAACACAGTTCTTAAAAGCAGTAGGCCTATTTTTTAATTCCTGAGCTTAAACACCATGATGTTTTAACACTGACAACAATGGAGACACCAATAAAAGGCCAAGTACTTTTGAAAATCACAATCCTCTTTTTTAACTTCTGAAAATTTTTGAATCAGGAACAGTTGCTACTGATGTGAAGGTTAAGGTCAGTTTTTCAGATCAACCAACTTTCAAGTGACAAGTTTGAACTAGAAATAGGTGAGCTACCAGACCTAATTCCCTCTTGAATTTTGCTCTGTAACCCAATTTATTTCAAATAAGGAAATCAAGATGGTATTTGGCACTGTATTTCAAGTGCTCTGAATTAAAATACCACAGCTTCACTGGATACAAGAGGAGGCTTTAGAACAGAAAACTGCAGGCAGCTGTGAGCAGCAGGGAATATGACCTAAAGGTACAATATGCTACCTGAAAAAAAGAAAAAGTTCCAAAAATTTATCATCCGTGCTCTGTCACGAGGAATCTCAAACATGGTATTACACAGAAAGTATCTTCATATTCATCAAGGTAGAAACACCTGCAAGGTTAAAAAAAGCTTCCTCTCCTACTGCAGCAAATTTATAAGCTGTGCCACAGATTTGTACCCACCAACCACTTGAACTGCAGAGGGCAGAAGGCCGAGCCTGGTAACACCACAGCGAAAGTGTAAAGGAAAACACAAGCTGGAAACTGCTGAATTAACAGATAGCACTGATTATGGCTGCAGCCCAGCAAGCAACAGAAGCACTGCACTTTTATTCATCCTGGGGTTTTGCAGTGATAACTCTTACCTCCTTGAAAATGCTGCTTTCCAACGAATTATCCCAAACCCAATGGTTTTGCAATGTGTGTAACAGATCAGCACCAATTTGGAGCTTCTAGTTTGGCTGGAAAACTAGCAACACTTAGATGCTCATCCAAATTCAGATCTCTCTTTAAAACCTCAAAGCCATGTGTTCAATCCACTGAACTGCTGTGCATCTCTAGAGTACAGGTAGCAGTGAAGGCTAAATACTACCATGCCAAGTCAGCTCAGACTCAAATGAGTTTTTAAAAATTTGAAGATCTCTCTTTCTCTAAAATTGTTTTTAATTTTTGATCCCTCCTCCAAATCAATCAGGATCAGAATAAAATCTTTTTTAATACTGCAGTCCTGCTGAGATACCTGGAGACCTCAGCACAGACTAAGGTCTCTGTTACGTTTCTGTTCGCATTTGAACACCAGAGATGAGTTGGATGCAGAACGAAGAAATGAAAAGCAATTTGAATGAAAAATGGAAAGCTTAGCGCAGTGCTGGAGTTAGGCCAAGCAAAAATCATAGTAATTTCTATCCACAATCACAATGTAGCAGCATGAGGTGCCAAAAGTTTTATTCGAATGGTTAATTTGCCTTGAGCAATTCTGGCTGTATTGGGTGAGGGGGGGAGAGTAGGTGTGCAAAATTAAAGAATCTGATGTTTCAAGTTCCAAGTAAAAAATGAAAACAAAATAGTACTTCAAACTAAACCAATAAGATTACATTTTGTTTCAAAATACTTCTACAAAATAAAATGTTTTGATTTCTAAATTCCCTGCTTATCATTATGTGTTACAAATTACGGTTTCAATGAAACCACAGTTTCTAGGCAGGGGGATTTTCCATGTGGGAGGCAGCAAGTCAGGCCCCACAGGCTAGGTATGACTTTGTGCTACATTCTGCCCCACATGCTGCTGTGCACGTACAGCATCTCCACCCTTGGTGTGGGCACCTCCACCTTCCTTTCTGAAAAAGTAAACAGCCCTTGTTAAGGTTCCAGATTTTCTTGACAGAAAAAAAAATTGCTTATGTTTACAACAGCAGCTTAACAAAACATCTCTGTGCTAGGACTGGTGCTGTATTTTGTAAGCTTTCATTTTGGCTATCTAGTGCTCCCCATCACCTTTCTCATCCAAATAGAACTCTGCACTACAAGTCATTTTAGTCTGACCTTGCTCCCACAGAAGCAACACAGATGTTGCTTCCCAATCTGCTGCAGCCTGTGCAGGCAAAATCAGGCAAACAACGTAGTTAATAAGCTGAGCAGTGATATACAATTATGTTTGCCCAATTTGGCAGTGTCTCTACTCTTGTGCAATAGTGCTTAATGGATCCAAAACTTCTCAGTCTGCACATCTTATGACCAAAATGAAACCAGCTCCACTGCCTCAGAAGTACTGCTGTTTCTTATGAAATAACCGCTGTGCGGTCTGTAACACAGCACCCTGCAGAGATGCCCGAGTTCACTGAGGGTAAGGCAGAAAATCAACAAGTTTTGGAGCTAGCAGACACATACCTTTACCTATTAAAAGACAGCACCAGTGCACTGACACACTGATGTGGCTGTGTCCGGGATGCAAATGCATATTCACCTGTGGTAATATTTGGTGCCATGCACAGAAATTTGCTTTCTTGCAGCTGATTAGAGGTTACATCATTTGAATGTATAGAGTAAACTTGCCTTTTAACCATAAAATCTTATATTGTCACATACACTATATTTGAGGCATGGAAACAAGCATCTTTGTATGGGCATCAAGAAGGACAATCTCCCCAGAACCTTCTGCCACTTGAACTGAAGGTGAACTCCAGGCTTGCAGTGAAGAACAGAATCCCACCAAAGACAAAGATGAGCATGCTCTTGAGACCACACACAGAAAACAGAACTGTGGACTGCAACTTACAAGCCCTTGGGCCTTTGCCTCTTTAGCAAAGTAAAGACACCAGTAACAGCTCTTACAGCTTCTTTAAATTGCTGTTTTGGAAGGTGGCACAGTTCCACCGCATCAGAACAGATCCAACGTGCCTCTGCAGTCAGCAAAGGACTAAGGTATCAACACAAGAAGAAAAATATGGATGAAACAGATCAATCAATCACATTGTAAATTATCCTGCTCCTCTCAAGCAGTGAATCAACATTTCCATGACTGCTACAGACCTGAGGATTTTTGTCAGCCCCTTCCCTCGCCTTGAAACCAAAGAGAAGAATATCATAAGAAGGTTCTGACAAAGTATTCATAGCACTATTCACCCCCCCATTTTGGATAACTGCATAGCCTGGTCTTTTGTAGTGTCTTTCCTCTAAGAAATACAAAGGCCATTGCACTGATCACTGTCTTAGGCACCAAAAACTTTGGGAAGCAGAATGTGTTGTTCTGATATATAAAATGCAAAACACAGGAAAAGGGAGGGACTTCATACAGGCCACTAGAGTCAACAAAAAGGCTGGGAAAGGAACCCAGACCTCCTTTCTACCTTGCTTCTCTTGCTGATTATGCTACAGAACAGCTTGGCTTAGAAGAAAGAAGCACCAGGTACAAGATTGACTTCAAAAAAGCTCCTGCTTCGAGCAGTAGCCTGTGATAATAGTGCCCAATTCACAGCATTGGGAAAATTCAGAGGAAGGTTCTCAGGGACTTCATTGATTTAAATCAAGATTAAAGAACGATGAGAAAAAAACCTGTACTATATGCTGAGTCTGGGGAACAACCTCTGATGTAGAAGGAGGCAGACTGGAAGGATCACTGACCTCTCCCTCATCTTTTGAGAGTAGCTGTCCACAAGAAAGAAAGTCTTCATATTTGGCAAAGGGGATGACAGGCTCTGGCAGCTCTCGAAGGTAAAGCTTCAGGAGGGACGCCACAGTGTGAACATCTGTGTTGCTGCAACAGAGAAGAGGGAAGGAAATTTAGAAACCCACACTATTTCAAAGCTTGATGCCTTTCACTTGGGGTGCATCAAGGTCCCTCTTAGGGACAGGGACAAAGTAGGCACATGGAAGGAAGCTCTTCTGCCACACTTTTGTACTAGACAGGAGGGTCTACATGGAAACAAGGGAAATCTCCCATTTTGTCAAGATATAAATGCACCTGAGGCAACACAAGCAGTGGAAGGGATATGCCCATGATACTGCTTAAGGCACTGTGGTTCCTCAGCCATGTGGATCAGGAATGCGAGAAATACAGTCCAGGCAAGTGCCCAGTGATCACACAGCATTGGTAATAGAGCTCTGCTCCTGATTCCATGAAATGTAACTTCTGAGCCTCCCACTGATCCTTCCTGATACTCCCCCCAGCCAGCACACACATACATGTGATGGGTCAGGCTCCCAGGTGTCCTGGTCAATCGTTTGGAAAAAAATGGAGGAAACTCTATTGCCATTTGGCACGGCTGCCCGGCTTACAGGTCACATCCCCTCCCCCAGACTGGGGTATTTGGCCTTTCCTCGTGCATCTGTTATGATAGGCTATCAGCTTATATTTCTTTCCCAATTCCAGAACTTCTTTTTCCTCTTTTCTTTCCTTTAAGTTGAGATTGAGGTGTTAGATACCATGATGAAGATGCACCTGTCTTCCCTTTCCAGGTATCCCACTTCTGGTGTATGGCAATACCTCTCCCTCATTTCAAGTTTTCTGTTTTGCAACTTTGTTAATCATTGCAGGTGACCTCCTTTTCACTGTAGAAGTCTAAACAGATTTGTCACCAGCTCCTCCCTACCCACCATTATTCTGGCAGCCTTTAGAGAAGAGAAAAACACATCATAAACACTGGGCAAGGGAACTTCAAATCTCTCTTCTATCCAGAATCTGAATCTCTTCTACTTGGTAGGCTTTTAAGCATTTTAGGAACACACGGCTAAAACAATACTGGAAAGATTACAACAGGAAGCTGTCAGCAGCTACCACTTGCTACTCATCCTGCTAAAGCTATTCATATTAAACAGCTCCACCATATTTGAGAATACCACAGTTTCACACAGTGGTTTTCTTCAGTTGATTATAAATGTTACACAAATGAGATCAGTACCGTTATTTGTTATTCTTTTTTTTTCTTTAGTGCAGACTTTCAGGCATGGATGGTGGATATGACTATCACTGAGCAGCAGAGCCCAGACTACAGCTTCAGGGCTGCTGGCTGCAGTAACTCTTTCATCCATGATGCCATGTGAAATCCAGCCAAACTTGCAGTGGCATGAAAGTGCAATAGGAGCAGACTGCTGTAGTTGCTTCCAAAACAGCAACACCTGGCCTTTCATAAGAACATGCATGTGCATTAAATACCTGAATTGGAAAAGTAGGCCTTTTAAAAATAAATATTTTAATTATCAGTCATCACAGAGATCTGATCCACCATGGGGCAGGGAGGTTTTAAGTGTCTAGAAGATCACTGTAATTACAAAAGACACCTACAAGTGCTAACTGCAATGAGGAAATAAGAAAGGATAATCCCTTCACTACACATGATTTGGAAAGAAGCATAAGCATTTCACACTTCTGTTGCCTAAGTTTCTCAGGCCATACCTGGATGGTTGTAGTTACACACAGAGAAAATGATGCTAGCTAGGAGGAGGAACATTTCACTTAACCAGAATGTAATTGCCTCTCCCTTGCTGCTGTCTGTGATTACACATATACATAAGATAGACTATATATATATATATATATATATATATATATATATATATATATATATATATAAGACCAGAGAGCTGGGCCTGCAAGTTGCATTGGACACGGTGGAAAAAGCAAAAGGCAATAACTGGGAGACCCTCAACTATCACACCAGTCAGGTACCCCAGGCTTGCTTCCTTTAATTCTGTACTGAACCTTCAGCTATCACATCACACATCAACTACCTGAAAGGTAGGCATTCCTTTCTGGAGATCTCTAGTTAAAGGGAGACTTGGCACTGATCTATTTAGAGCCACTGCAAATGCCTATGGAAATAAAGGTGCTTTCTGCACCTGAGGGCGGTGAGGCACTGAAATAGGTTGCCCAGAGAAGCTGCGCATGTCTTATCCCTGGAAGTGTTCAAAGCCAAGTTGAATGGGCTCTGAGCACCCTGGTCTAGTGAAAGGTGTCCCTGTTCATGGCAGGGGTTTGAAACAAGATCATCTTTAGGGTTCTTTCCAACCCAAAGGATTCTATGATTCTATTCTGCTTTAAAAATGCTGGGCAGAGGCTTGGCTTATCTTTGTAGCAATGAATTTAGTATAGATCACAGTAAAGTAAAACATGAAATGGAAACTGTCATTCCTAATTAACTCCTTCCATGGATACTCCTATTCCATAGTATAAGCATTCAATTAAGATAATTCTAATTCTGAACTAGAACACCCAGATACTCAGTTAAAAATACAAAGATTTTTTTTTTTTTAAGAAAAGATTAAGTGAAACAATTTAATGATTTCAAACTTATTTTTTCATGAAAATATTTCTCAATGTTTGACACATCCATTTAGGGAGCAAATACTGTCTGTGGTTAAGAATCAAAGAAAGGAGGATGGGTGGTCTGGGAAGCTGAGGGAAGGGAAGAATGAGAAGAATGTTCCAAATAAACTCCAAAGATATTCTTCCCAAGATGAGACCAAATACTGTTTCTGCCCACACAGGAGAGTTCTAGCTCTTCCTGGAGTAGCAGGCAGGGAAGTTATTGGTAATGTTGAGACTGGTTGCAGGTCCAAGGGAAAAGTGATCCCCTAAGGCTAATGTGCTGGTAATATACCAGATGCCACCTGCATCACCTGGAAAAATGGTGCTAGCGAGTCCCAGCAAGAAATGATGCCAGGTCTCCAAGACAAGATCTCAGATCTGATCTCACTTATGGACCTGTGATAGGGATCAGGCCAGATCTACAAAATGGCCTTGGATCCAAATATCCCTGAAGTTCAAGGTCTCTGTTAGGGTCCAGCCCTATTTCACAAAGCATAATTAAGGTTAGCACAATGCTGACCTCCGCTCTGGGCAGAACGTACATGTGACAGAGTAGAGAAAATGTTGGTTACAGGGTATGGACAGGATTTGACTGGAAGAGCCCTAAGAGCATTCACCTTTCTGATCATTTGACTGCCTGGGCTCAGGGCCAACATAGAGACAGTAGAGCTGAGAGCTGCCCCTTCCCTCGCTGCCCTTGAATGGAGCACTCAGAGACAGGGCTGACGCTCTTCCCATGGGAATTGATACTAAGCTAAGCATCACAGCCTCTGGCATAACAGGGATGATGTGTGAGATGGTGGTGACTATTCTGAAACCTGGTGACAAAGGAAGAGTCGAGCTGTTGCCCCAGGCAGATCTGCTGTTTGTGACAAGGGAGAATGCAACATCTGAAAGCAATGAAATATCAAGTTCAACCCTGTCATATCCCTTTCTATGATGGGATCCCACCAACTGCCCAGTATGCTGCACCCAAATCTAGCAATGCTTTTCATTCAACATAAGCTTAAGCTGAAACACTGGAGTAGCTCCATAGAGATTAATGAGTCCATTTTTCCCTTTGCTCAAGCACTGAGCTAAGGCCTCCACACTCAACACCATGCAGGAGAAAGCTCCATCAGCACTTTAAATAAAGAGAATGATGGTGTGGAAAGAACAGGTAAGCCAGAATAGCCACTGCAAGGACATTCCTGGCAGATTTTACACATCAGAGACACACTAGCCTGAATTTGGTCATGTCAACTCACCTGTCAAAAAGGGGTTTCTCTCCACAATCAAAAGAATCTTGTAGATCTTTGACAAGGTTGGCTTGTCCAGGCATCCGAAAGAGCCCCTCCTCTGTAAGACCTCGCTCCCGAATAAAATCCACACACTGTTCCACCAGCAGTGGGGCCAAGCGCTGGCCATACTTCCTCTCGTACTGTACGGTGTCCTCCAACCGCTGTCCAAAGATCCCTGACAGCAGAGAGCAAGAAAGACATCTGGGTGTCAGCTTAAACTCCTCTTGAGCTACTGCTCAGGGCATACAAGGGGGAAAACTTCCACATGGAGGGGGGAACCTCTGTGAAGGCTCAGTTTCTAACAGACTCTGAAGAATAAAATTACTTTTAAAAACAAGAATTATATGATGAATGACTTCTTTTCCTTCTGCTTAAGAGTGCTTCAAACTATTCTCTGCCCTAAACTAGTTCATATCCTACACACAAGGAAAGTGGTAATGCACATGTGTGATGAGCTTGAATTAAGTAATTATACTTTCATTGCATCTTCTGTCCCAAGAAGAGCAAAACAAAGGCTACACTGATTTTATGGGACACATTTCCTTTCTGCATGTACCCACCTCTTAGGTTGTCACACAACTGCCCTCCAGTAGTTTGCAGCTAGCCAGCCCAACAGGCAGCAATCCCACTAGGAAGGGATTGCTAACACCGCAGAGTACAGATGTCAACATTAGAACTGGCTGCTGTGAGAATCCCCCACCATCCTGGGAGACCCTTTCTATTTCTTTCCCTTTAATTCAACTTGCTGAATGAAAAAAAAAACAACAAACAAACCCCAGACAAAAAAACCCCAGTAAAACGCATGCAAAATCCATTGTCCTTTCTACTAAAATGTGTGTGCTGTACTTCTTGCACTTTGAAAATATCAAAAGCACCAGATACCCTAAAAGCAGACCGGCCTAGGTTAATTTATAAGTCAGATCTACACATATCATCAAGTACAAAGGACTGTCTCTTTCTTTAGGGAACATGAAGTTCCTGGCCAATACCAGCTGCTGAATGCTACCACTGGCACCAGACCTTTCGACAACAAGGGGCTCAGGCAGTAAGAGCCAGAGGTCATAGCTCAATTGCTGCCACTAGGAAACTGCTCCATGAAAAAGGACAGTTGCTGAGTTGGGTTCTGAAACTCTAATTGTAACACCCTGCAGTGTGTGGCGGAGTCAAGGAGGACAGCATCCAGGTTAATCACGTTTTGGTAATAAAAATCCAGTAAGTGAGGGAATCCCAGAATTTCCTGAATTTCAGATGACAACAGACCATAGCAGATAGGAAATTTTATTTAAAGATTTCTCAAAGCAACAGGAAGCTTTCTACAGATATCAAGGATCTTTAGATCATTCATTCAGCAGTTAAACCTGCAGCTCTAAAAAAAAGCAGCATGCAATATTGGAGCTACACTGTTTCACTACCAATAGCCTGAAGGAGTGTTTAATGGTTGTACTTATGTGCTTATACCAGGCCAGGGAATTTGGTCATTTCTTAAGGCTCTACTTACCTTCCTACTAGTGACCACGTGTTCCATTTTTACTTTAGTATTATGTTCATGGGAGGCTGATAACTCCTGGCAGGAAGCTTCCTAGTGACTGTTCACTGTTCTTCATAGGAGATACCATGTCAAACCATATCTGCTTTCTATTTTCAGTCCAACCTCACTGAATCCTCAATGAAACAAACTTTTTGTTATCAGTTTCAATTCCCTGAATAAAAGCTGTGAGAAGGATCCTGAAGTCCAATTTCCTTCCCCTGCCTGTTTGTTATACATTAGAAGACAGAAACCTTCCTTACACCACAGCCTACACAACTGCATTACAGTATCAAAGCCGGAGGGCCATGAAAAGTCTCAAAGGAAATTCCCTCATCCTGGCAGGAGGGCATGCCCTGGAGCATGGGAGTGACTTATCTTTATCCCTGTATGTACTGGATTTACTGCAGAGTAAAGGTTTTACTAGTTTTCATTTCTTATCTGTTTGAATTTTCACTGACTTGGGTGTCTCTGAAGTCATGTTTTAGGACAGGGAACCTCTTCCTGCTTTTGCACAGGTTGCTTGGTAATCTCATCATGTAATCCTTGCTGTCATGACGGGTTATATCTATTTCCTTAACATGATACATGTTGTTCACTTTTCTAGATGCAAGACTTATAGGTTCAGGGAAGTCAGGCTGTGGCAGATAGCAGCCCTCTTTTCTCAGATAGCAATAGCAGCCCTGTTTTCTCAGATCTCTACTTGTTGAATCACAGCCCTGTTTCCTAATGGGTCTGTTTAGAGAAGAGTCTGGGAAACAAGTAAATGCTCTGCATTCCCCAGGCATAAAATATATATAATGTTTTTCTAAAAGCTCATGTTCTCGTGTTCTAGACTTAACTCAGATCAAGGACAAAGGCAGTGTCAGACACACACATAAGTAAGCACACATAGAACAACTGCATGTATAATCTCCACTGAGGCTCTGTCTACTTTTCCCAAGCCTTGGCTGGTCCATGGTCAGCCACAAGCTCGAATACATTTCAGGCAACATCAGTCCTTGCCTTCACAGTCAACTTGGATCACAACAGCGGTCACTTTCTGCAGAAAAAATCAACCTGTGAGTGACTTCTGGATAACAAGTGGACTACAGTCAGAGATCACTGACACAGAGATTAATGAATGTGATGCTAAAATAACAGAGGTAGAAGGGTGACCTGCTTTGAGACTCAGACAGAGCAGCAGATGGACCCTTCCTAAGCACAGCATCACCATTACTGTCTGCTGCACAGCCAGATGTTGGGGATACAGTCTTTCCTCCTTCTCACACATGGAGGTCAGGAACACCTTTTTCTCCTGGATGAAAACAAAGACCTTTGGAGGAATCAAAGGCACTGAAATATTCTCACACTTCAATACTGCTCCACCTCCCTCCAGACCATTTCAAATAGGTAACAAAAAAAACGAGGCATGAGACCAAAACTGACATGACCGAGAATGAAGCTGACCTACCTATCGCATGATGAGTGAAACAAATTGGCACAGGTGTGGGTTTCTTTTTGTGTGACAGTGTGCGCTGAAGGGCTGAGCACGTGAGTTCACGCAATCCACACAGGTCATTTTTTGTAGAGAAGACAATCCTGAAGCCATTGCCAGGCTTAAAGACTTCTCCCAGTCCAGCTCTCTTAGGTGCCTCCCACCTTGGTTTGGCAGCCCCACTCCAGCCCAATCCCTACTGCACATCTATGCCTTTCTCTTTACCTTGAACCTGAATCCTAATTATTTTGGGGAAGCACAAGAAAAAATATTTCACCCAAGCTAAGTCTGTTGCTAACTGCAACTTTCCCTCTGTTACATTTTTCCAGTTATATTGCATCTCTGTTTTTTCTTTATCCTACTGTTTTTAGCTGAGCCATAGACAAGGGTCACCACAGATACTGTTCAAAAGAAAGACTGCTCTCAGGCCGAGTCTTTTGGCAGTAAGAGCATTGTGGTTGGTGTTCAGAGAGAAAAGGCACAGAGCTGCAGTTGGAGTGGGACTGGAAAGCTGGCCATGGAGAAATTGTTCATCAGTGCAGAGGCTGCAGAACTTGTCCATATCTTAGAAAAGGAAAGTGGTGCCAAGGTTCATAAAAAGAGAAAGCTAAGAGCTATCTTTGGAGTGGGCTGGAAAGGGACTGTCAAAGGCAAGCTGGAGATGCTGACAGTTCCAGGCTTGCAGAAATCTTTCATGTGGGCATCTGCTGGGGGACCTTGATGAAGCCTGCCCTCAGGAGAATTACCACCAGGGCTCTCCCAGCCACACTGGTAACAGACATAGCAGATGCATCTACTTCAGTCTCCCAGGGCTAAACAGGGCAAACTGAGGAAGGGGTGTTCTGCTAGCCCTGTAGTGTTCATCTCACCTCAGTCAGGTCTCAGAAGGGCTTGTCAAACTATGCACTAAACTGTCTCTGAAGCTACCAGGTTATGAGAGCATCTCTGGGTTGGACAGGGACTGCACTGCCTTGCAAGGAAAAGCTAATGTGGAGCCAGTCACACAGAGCCTCATCCGCCGGTTCCTCGAGGCACAGGCCTGTTTTTAATCACCGGGGTCTGCAGCTCAGACTGAACTTGGCAGCGCTTCACTCCATTTGATGATCCCGCTGGAAGACATTAAAGCCTTTTTCTTCATTCATTCAGAAGAGGAGCCAGTGCCATCCAGTCACACTCCAGACAGAATTAGGCTGGAAATGAACCCAAAAGCTTGCTAGAAACCTAAGGGTTAACTTTCCTTGTCATACCCTTATCTGTAGCTAGGCCTTTTTGTTTGGTTTCAAAGCAGAAAAAAACTCCAGCGTGCCTGAAACCACATCCTTAATCTCAGAAAGATTCAAGAGATACAAAAAAAATGGGCTAGCAGAGCTACAGAATTTCTTTCCTCCACTCCAACAAGCTGCCTCTGTTCTTTAAAGACTTAGGTGACTCTTTGTGGAAAAAGCGAGCCAGGAATGATGTACTGACTAAGACACAGGCAGGCTTTCTGTCCTGGCCTGAATAGCTCACCCACCAGCTCCAGGCATACAAAGCCTATACATTCAGCTATGCTGTCCAGACATGCAGTGGGCAGGAAAATATATGCTCCCTGCTACATTTTTCCTCTTCAGAGCTCTGATTTCAACCAAAATAAACTAAAGACAGAGATAAAGTCAGGTTTTGAGTAGATTTTTTTCATGGGGAGGACTGAGGACTCCGTATGTGCTTAAAGGGGTAAAAGTCCAGACACACCTACGTCAGCTGTATGTACAGCTTATTACACACACGCTAAAAGATGTGTGGGAAGATAATCAGGCTTACACCTGGATGCTGCTGTACAACAGAACATACACCCGCGCACGCATGTGGTGCCTCACAGACAGGCGGTTTACGGATATAAATGTTGTGTACGTGCTCACCTGCACAGGTAAGTGCCTGCTTTTACCTTCCCACTTTCATTCTTAGTTTCCCATTTATCTGTCCCTCTCACACATGAAAGCATGAGAAAAAATCACGGGCAGATATTCAGAAATGCATTTGCTTCTACAGCACAAAACACACACAAACCTATAACTTATTTCCCCTCCCCTAGCCCACCCAAGCACACATTATGTGAATTACTGCAGCAGCAACAGAAAAAGGAGTTGCATGGTAGGAGCCATATGCACCTACAAGAAAAGATAGTCCTGAACAACTAAGAATTCCAGCCAGCCAGAGAATTCAAGAATGAGGGAAAAGAAAGGAAGCAACAGATAATTAAGAATTGAGAAAAAATTATGAAATAACTTGCTCATGGTCACACAAACGAGTCTGTGCTAGAACTTTGTGTCTTCTGACGCTCCACACAAAGATTAGCTTCCATATACTAGGAGCTGATTGTTCTCAATCACATACATCCATTTAAATATTCTATCTAAAAGCAAAGAGAAACACCCTTCCCCAGAACTATCTTCAAAAGCAAAGAGAAACAGCCCTCTCCAGAACTATCTTCAAATGCTAGCTTGGTCTCCACTAGTATTTTTGGCCATGGGACAATGACTCTGTCTTTCCCACTCTTTCCCCCCTCTGTAAAGTCAGCTCCTATTTTAGATTCTTAGCTTCTGTCTAAGGCTAAACTCAAATATCTGCTTTTCCTCTAGGAAAAGAAAACCATAACAAATCTAAACTCTGGAAAATCATCTCATACCTCTCGTTCTTGTGCAGCACTCCGCTACATGACAGGCGCTGAGCTTCAAGCAGAAACCAGGCAGTGTCAGACAGCAGGAGCGGCAGAGAAAGAAAGTCCTGACTTCAGGCATCAGACACATTCTGAGTCCCAGCACTGGCAGCTTTCCATTCACCCAGCGCTTCAGAGCGGAGAGCAGCCGATCTGCCCTGGGAGATAATCTCGGCAGCACATCTGGTCTTAGCTCCACAACTCGGCATTAATTATGACTTGTGCAGAAAGCATTTGAAATATCCAATGAGATGCAGAGCTCCCCGGCTCGTTCCGCACAGGGAAGGAAAGAGGAGAAAGACAGGCAGGTAGGGTCTTGCCCACCCTCGAAGCGGCCGCCAATGTAAACAGCAGCTAAGTATGGGTCACAAGTTTTAACAAAGGCATCCCCCATCGGCCCTGTAATATATTCATGCTCTAATTGCTTGTCAGATCTATTCTAGATAGCTGGAAAAGCTGAGCAACAGTTGCCGTCTGCATGCCACACTCTGGATCCCTTCCTGATACAGGCAATATTAGCTGTGCTGCAGGCAACCTGGTGCCCTGGTCTGGCCCCTGATCTGCTTGCAAAGCACCAGAAGCAGAAACCTCATTTTGGAGGGGAACATTTCCCCACAGTAGCCTTAGCATGCTCTAAGAGTACCTCCACAGCTCTGGGACGTGTTGGAATGTTTTACAAAGCTTAGGAAAATCTACAGTTTTTTGGTACTTCTAGCCTCTGTTTTAGCTTTTTATAGAGAAATTACCTGACAATTAATAGCTCAGCTAAATAACTGGTAGGGGAGGGAACTAAAAGCTTCTTATATGTGAACCAATACACAGTAACTTTGCCTGCAGGAAAATATTCACCTCCCTCAGCTCCTGCTCTCAGAGCAAGAAGCCTCTAGTTAAGTACAATGCTTATCACACAATGCCCCATGCAGTTAGACAGAGGTCAGCTCTCCATCCCATTCACAAAACGCACTCATGTGACTACAAATCTGCAGTAGTCACCACCCAAAACCTTTTTCAGGAAGCTTCTGGGTAATTTTATCAAGTTAAGCTAACTACTTCTCCCTCTGCAGGGAAACAACAACAGCAAAGTTATCCCTGCCCACAGCTGCTCATCTGCTTCAACTATTAAAATATGTCTGTGGTCACTGTAGAGAGCACATTCACCTGAACTCAGTGACCCACCACCTTCTTAGCTACACCGTGGCCCAGCTTGAACACACATGCCAAAGAAGACACTGACCCACTAGTCAAGCTCTGAGATTCCAATCAGCGAGAGTGTTGCTCCACAACAAACTTCTCTATATTCTCTGTTTTGACCAAAAAGCTCCTGAGGAAAAGAGTACCCCTCACTACAGGTGAAGGCAGTACCAGGATCAAAAACTCCAGTTCTTGAAAATGGTGTGATTCTTGGGGCTGTCCTATGCAGTGCCAGGAGTTAGACTTCAATGATACTAGTAGATCCCTGCCAACTCAAAATATTCTATGATTGGCAAGGTAGTAAGGTATTCCTTAGCTATTCAAGGTATACCCTGAGTAGCATGGTATTGCACAGCTAGACATCAGAAGCTCAGACAACACACTAGACTCTATTTAAAATACACTACAGAATATCTGAAAAGTGATGGAAATCCTTAAACAAAAGGTACAAATGAGATCCTGGGTATTCCTCACACTTTAATTATCCTCTCTTCCCTTGTTGTGAACACGCCAGGCTGCAGGTTAGGGAGAGCCTGCCCACAGTGCTAACTCTTCTAAACTGCAGAGACACCACCAGGATTTTTGGCACTATTCCCTGCAATAATATCTCAAAATTTGTCCCATCTGTTAATAATATTATGGAGACTAAGACTCAGTGTTTGGGATAGGAGACCAGGAGATAGCAAATGCAGACTTTTATTCTTCCATTCGCTTCTCCATTTCTGTTTTCCGTCTCTCAAAACACAGAAACATGGAGGTGTCCAATGAAATAGAAAGTCATGCTGTTTAACATGGATATTGTTATACCCAAAGTATAATTAATCTGTGAAATTCACAGCATTTCTGTGGTCAAGGACACGGCATGACTCAAAGCACAATTAGACTTCACCAGAGCTTATAGTGCTATGAGTTGTAAGAAAGATGATGAAACTGATGCAAACTCTTTTCCAAAGAGCAAATCCAGCTCTCTGGTGAGAGAAAAAAGCTGGAGCACACGCTTGCTCACATAAGCATCATAACTAAAGCAGAAAATGGCAGCTGCTTCAGTTTATTCCCTGCACAAGGTAACTGTGCAGCTATAGGTGTCCTGTGACAGCAACATTGTGCTACACTCTCCAGTTACCACCTATCTTCTTACATGAAACAACTTTTAATACTTTTAAAAACCTGTTAAAATTCATGACTTAGACTACAGAATATAATGAGACTGGAATAAACACAATATAGATATATATATCTATAAAATTTTTTTCTGTGTTTTGAATTTCCAGGTCATACTTGAATCCTGCTTTCTCTGTTAACCCCATTTTCAACAATGAAATCCAAAATTCCCACATAATCACTGGATTGAAGGGGCTGAAGATGCTAAAAGTATACTTGACACTGCAAGAATAGCAATAAAATCAAAAGACTTCTCCACATTGCGTATAAACTACACTAGTTTTCACCTGGAGATCTCCACATACACGTGTGCCAAAGACAAAAGGGGTAATGGAGATTGAACTCCCTCTTTCCCCACTTGTATGAAGTTGTTTAGCTGTAGAAAAGTTTACCACTTGGCAGATCTTATTTTCTAAAGAACTTAGGTTTATTAAACAGGAAATCTCACATGAACTTGCTGCTGGGGAGCTGGTGGCATTTTCTTTCCCAGTGTCATTGTAGGGACAGAGTCCTAGCAATGCTCTCATGACCTAGCGTCGCTGCAGTTACTCTGTTGCAGGTACTAGAACACAGAGAAAGCATTCTGCCTATATATGTCACTACAAGCCTTGAGACTGGCTGCAAAGTTCACTACAGTTCACACAACCTCTGAAACTCCAAGCATGTTTTAGGTTTGGCATCTAACTCAGGTGAAAAATAGTCTTGAATCTGGTTGCAACAGACAGGTGAACCCACATGGACTCAGAAAATATTCCTCCTCATCTCTGATTGTGAGCAAACTTGTTGGCTTCTTCAGCTCTAGCAAGTGCCCATAGGGTGTGGGTATTTTTAGATACTGGCTTAGAGTATTAGCTAATATAGTCAAGCGGATCTGAGGGAGTTCAGATGTAGGAAATTACTCCATCTATTTGTATAGAAAGGGTCTAGTATCAAAGTTAGAACCAGAGCTGAAGTTCCCTAATTTTCAAGAAGGTTGAGCCTTGTACAGGCTCATTTTTTAATCCAGGTAAGCACGGGCATTTGAACATCTTATATCTGCTGAAAGCTGGCAGTGAACTGTTTACAGGTCATCAGTCAAAAAGCTGAACTCAGCAGGAAAGACTTCAGCAGTATGTCTTCTGTACAGAAAATTTCCCCTCCACTTTCCTCCTGCTCCAGACTCTTTGGTCAGAATCCTCTCCAAAAAAATTATCACCCCCACACCCCTCACCTGCTGGGGTCTCAACCTTTACTGGTGAAATTAAATCTTCTGAGAATAAACAGGCTTCTGCTTACTGACTGATAAAACAGTTCACTCTGGGTTAAACATTAGCAAATAGCTATGCTCACCCTTCCCTGACAGCAGATTCTGCCTAACCTGTGTGAGGTGTCTTCCCAGCTCTCTAAAATATGTCAGAATAGGAACTATGGAGCACTGTAAATTACCCTGTCATGGACTCTGACCAGTTTATGCTCTAAAATTGAGATTTTAACTGTGTGCTCACAGAGAAAAGATGATAAACCTAAATATCACTTAACCATGGCATTCTGAATCCAGAGCCAACCCTCTGTGTTTATTGCTCTGTTTCTCTCTAAAAAAAGGCAAGAGCATTTAGAGAACAAAATATCAAGAGCAACAAAAAAGTGCCTTTTAGCAAATAGTTATCTGGACAAACGTGCTCTGGAAAACTTTTTTCTCCCCATAACCTAAGATCATATTTTACAGAACCTTTTTGTTTACTGACTCTTGAATATGTCTCTCTGTGTTTAAAAAAGAGCTTCCATACCATTGTCAAAAGCTATGTCTGTAGAAAGCACCTGACCAGCAGATAATGTCTTTTAAGTGTACTGTATGTTGATGCCCCCAGAGCACAGAAAACTTTACAAAAATTCTAGGTGTAAGTAAGTTAAAAAAAAAGTTATGAAATAGCATAATTGTTGCTACCAGTGTCTCATCACTAGAGATAGATGACAATTCCAGATGTGGGTTCAAATGCAAGGACCACGGAGTTTGAAACCTGTTGCTGATCATCATCTCTAGTACAGAATGAAAGGATTCACCTGGATTTCCAGCCATCTAGAAACCTGGGAGGGTCTGTGATCTAGACTCACAACCAAAATTTAGCACACCAGGCACTTTTACCCATTCAGAAAACCAAACAGGTTTATGTCCTGCAGCTTTTCCATATCCCAGGCCTTCCCATATCCCAAGGTTGAAAACCTAAGCACAATCAGTCACCGAGATGCGGACAGGATTAACACTGAACACCCTGGATGTGGAAGGGATGGCATTTAATTCCAATTTGTAAAGTGGATAAAACATTTCAGTAAATTTGTTAGCCTATCAAGAACACCTCTAGAAGAGGTAAAGAACTGAATGTTCCCTTCTCTGACCTGCAACTCGGAAGGCATAAGAGGAAATTGCAAGTCCAATTACATGATGATGAAAGATAAAAAAAAAGGAGCAGCTGTGGAGGGTAGAAGGATAATATTAGAAACCAAAAAAAAGAGAGGGTAGATTTATTTGTTCTTGACTCCTAAATGGTTAAAACTGCAACTTCTAAGGAGCAGGTTGCCATTCCCTTTCATTCAGTGATCACATATCCTCATAACATTCATCAAAGGAATAATACACAGAAATTAAAATACTTGCCTGCAAGCTGAGAAACACCATAATAACATGTTTGTCCCATTAATACACAGCCAGAATGTGCAGTGAGAACCATCAGTGTTTTAAAGACTGTCAGCTTTCAGACATCAAGCACAAATCTAATGATTACAGGAGTGGTCTCACTGAAAACCACCAGCGTAGGGGGTGGTGTTGGTCAGACCAAGTGCTACAGGTAGTAGGCCCCAACGACGTGACAAATGCACAGCCACTGTCACCTCTCCATGGCACTTGGTAGCTGAAGAGAAGAGGAAAGCAATCTATTATTGAAGCAAGCACAAACCCCATCACATTTTATCTAAAGACGAACTGTTTCTCACAACACAAGGCATATGAAGTTAATGACTGCCTCCAGAAATCTTTCTTTGATTGCCCAGGTAGACTTATCTTCTATGAACACAATTTTATTCTTAATCCATATGTTATTTTTTTTGAGACAATGAATTTCACTTTTCAATTGTGCTCTACAGGAAATATTTTTTTTTTTTGTTCAAACCTCGTCACTGTGCACTGTTCAAATTCTCCTTAGATGTGTCATTTTATCCATCAGACCTTCCTGCAATTTTTTCTATTCCAAGAACATTTCCAAAGTAATTTTTTTTTTTGAGAAATGGATTCAGATGGATAGATTTGACATCTTGATTGCATATACAATTTCTGGAATATAAGACCAATTCAGGGCAGGGCTTGTATTAAAAATTCTACCCTGAGCTCAAAAAACCTTTCCTAGCACAAGTTTCATTCAAATGAAAAAATACTCATATGACATTTCACTATCAAATCAGCATTTTCCAACCAAAAGAAGTTCCATCAAGCAAATCCCATGAAAAGTTTTAATCTGTTCACCTGCAAATGTTACAGAAATCATTTCTGTTTGCAATTTTTCTCTACCTGCTATCTGGTTGAGCAGAGGCACTGAGAAGCTGCCTGTCACTCCCCAGCTCAGGCTACCTGCTCAGATTGCCCACAGTAACAGATAAAGCACTGCAAAATCATTCACCTGATGATAAACTGCATATTCCTTCAGAAGCCACTGGAACTAAGCTGGCTAACGACAACTGGAGGTGGTGCTGCAGTGCAGAACTCGTGCTGCTGCCTGGGGCTTTTGAAACCAGTAGTGGGGGACTTTCCCCCTGACAAACCCTGACACAGTACTCCAAGAACATCCATTTTTGCTCTGTGTTGACCAGGCTACTGCATGGTCTGCACTCAGGGCCCAGACCAGCTTAGGCTCTAATAATGAATGCCACGGAAAGCTTTGACCCAGCAGCTTTAAAGGTGAAATACAGGCAAGGAGCAGGGGAGCAGGATCTGATTTCTAAAGGTAAGATCTTCAAAAGTCAGTAAGGAATACCTTTTCCCCTTGACGTGCTTTAGTACTGCTTTTAGTTTTAGACCCTTTCATCAAATATTTATACACACTGATAAGAACCATTCTGCATCTTCTCTTTTTCAGGCTCAGCAATCCCAGCCTCCTCAGTTTCTCTTACTATTTTACTTGCCACAATCCTTTAATCATTTTAATGGTCTTTCACTTGACTCACTCCCATAAGCCCATGTCCTTCTTGTTCACGGACGCCAGAATTGGACAAAGAACTACAGATGTAGTCTTACTAATGCTGAGGGGAAGGCTCACCTCCCTGAACCTGCTGGCAGTGCTCTTCCTAATGCAGCTCAGGAATTTGTTGGCCACAAGGGTGCA
Source organism: Empidonax traillii (assembly GCF_003031625.1). Classification (NCBI taxonomy): domain Eukaryota; kingdom Metazoa; phylum Chordata; class Aves; order Passeriformes; family Tyrannidae; genus Empidonax; species Empidonax traillii. Next base: position 1,781,206 of record NW_020955231.1, read on the forward strand.
TTGCTGGCTCATGTTCAACTTGTCCAACAGCATCACAGGTGCTTCTGTAAAGATGCTTTCCAATCAGTCAGCTCCCAACATGCACTATTGCCTATCATCAACTTCAGGTGCATTACTCTCTGTTGAACTTCATGGAGTTCCTGTTCACTGATTTCTTCAGCCTGTTGAGACCCCTCTAAATGATGACATAATCATCTGATACACCAGTCATTCTTCCCAGTATCATCTGCGAGCTTGCTTGAGAGTGTACTCTGTCCCATTATCCAGGTCATTACCAAAGCTGCTAAACAGTACACTGGCTGCAGTATTACCCTTCACATCCCTAACCAGATTCAACTACAGGTGCCCTTTACTTTCCTAAATCCATTCCTGCATGCTCAGTTTCTCTGTATTCCTCTTCTTAAGTCACCAGTCCCTGCTTCCACTTCTATGCTTTCTTTGTAGCTAGTGAGCTTTGTCAGGAGTTCCTTGTTCATCCATGCCACCTTTGCTTAGTTTCCTGCACAAGCAGGAGTGTTGTTTGAGCTTGAAGTAAATCTTGAAAATCAACGTGATCTCCTGGTCTCCTCTTCTCTCCAGGATCATATCCCATGGGCTTCTTCCAAACATATTTCTGAGAAGGTCAAGGTCCAGGATTCCAGACAATCTTTCTATCTGCCTTCAGAGTGGCTCTTTTACAGACAGTCATTGGCACCTCAGGCAAGTTAGTTGACTGCTCAATACTTCAGATTCCTCCTTTACAGAAAATGAGGACAATTGCCTTTGCCTACCTCAAGGCTGTAACATGATGGTAAAATATGCTGGTCATAAAGCAGTAATAGAAGTCCCAGATATATCTGACAGAGATAAATTAGAAAAAAAGAACTTAATCAGATCTTAGATCTTAAAAATTTTTCTGTTATAAACAGTTTCAGCAGCATCATCTCCTCCCAACTCACTTTAGTTACCTGCTATATCTCAGTTTCTATATCCAAAAGTGTACCATCTGCTTGTGATACCTTTGCCTGGGGCAAGGCTAACCAGCACCTCCTCGCAGATGATTCATGCATCCCCTAGTCCTGGTCAAATATCTGAACTCATAACCCCATCATCTTTCTCTTCCTCTTCCCTTGGCTGGGCCCATCTCCCAGCATTAGACAACAGGGAAGAGCAAACACTGATAAGCTGCATCAGGCGCCAGCTATCTCTGAGCAGAGATAACAGCACATATCAGGCACAACAAACACCCAGCATCACTCCCCACACACCTGGGGGAGCCTGCACAAGGGAAGCTCACCCTCACACCTGGTGAAGGGGCTCCTCTTGACCCAGCCAGGAATCTTACTTGAGACTGTCAGTCTGGGGGAACCCACTAGCAAGAAAGGGAGCAGAAACCTCTTCTTAGTCTTCACACTGGGCAAGTAACAGAAGCCACCTCTCTGCTCTTCATTACTGTGGTATCATAGCATCTTAAATTTACTGATATGGTTCTCTGCTTATGATGTTCTTACTGGAAAATTCCCATTTTACAGGTGAAAAAATTAAACTCAAGACTCCCAAAACTTAATCCTAGCTCCCAAACAGTCTGACATCCAGATGGACATGCATCTAATACCAATACCTGACCCTTCACAATAGGCCATGTTTGCTCTCATACAGGTGTTATCTGAAAGACATTTACTTATCCAAAGGAGAATTCCTAATTAGGCCTTTGTAGGGCTAGTCTTCCATTTTCTCATAAGGACATTGACTCAGGAATTAAATTACACCTCAGAGACTTGTCCCCCAGTTTGCAGCTCTCCCCTAACATAAGACAGGGTCTGCCACAGGGCCCTGGTTGCCAAAAAAAAAAAAAATCTCAAAATATTCTCTGATTCTCTGCACTGTTTGCTGGTTTATCTATATGGGAAAGACATCTGGAATTAATGATAGTAGAGTGGCTAGTGGACAGTTCCTCAGACTCCACCAGTTAAACAGTGACTATTCCTCCTGAGTAGAGAAACTTCCTGAAGCTCTTGCAACACAATTACTTTGTCACAGGGTAAAGCTCTCCACATTTGCCTAAGGGAAACACATCCCTTCCAACTGCTTCACCTCCCCGGCATCACAAGTAACTGATGAAAGCTTGGGATGAGGAGGAGGAGAAATTAGGATAAAGTAATGGAGAAAGAAAGGGGCTGAGACATGTATTTCTGGCAGAGGAGCAAGGAACTGCTCATGGCAAGACAGAATATGTAAACAGAAGAAAACAAACACAAACATAAATCAAGATTAACACAGAATTATTCTGTCCCCATGCAATGTTAGCTGTGTGCTGAGCTGTGAGATAGAGCTATGCCACTTGGCTTTCAACTCAGGCACCAAAAAGCCCAGGTTTTGTATCTCATGGCCAAAAATTCAGTCCTAGACACATTCTGCTCTACAGCTGATGGAAGACAAAAATAAGGAAGGCATATCAACTGAGAGGTGAGTTGAAGAAAAGGGCTTTCCTTATAGTGGATGTACCTCTGTAGACGAGAAGTACAGCCCCACCCTACCTGTACAGAGTTA
>NW_020955231.1:1784666-1800471 GCF_003031625.1 Empidonax traillii
CTTTTTTCTTAAAGACAATCAAAACATACAGAGTACTCTCAAATCTCAGTTTACAAAATCTTCTGCTCTGAATGAGATGGGCTAAACTCAAGAATTAAGGAGCCTGAAACTCAAGGAAACTTGTTAGAAATTATTTTCCCTATAAACAAGGCAGCTCTTCTTCAAAAGACTCAGGAACTCTAGGATTTTATTTTAAAGCCACATTTGAAGTGTATTTCAAAGAACGCATTCCATATGGTTTTTAAATCTGAATGTGTCTCCTATTAATAATTTGGGATCCTCAGCAGCTTTGAGGAGTTTTCTGTTTTATTTTAAGAAGCCTTTGCTGTTGACCTTTAAGCACAGTTCATGTGCTTGCATCAACACGTAAGAAGGTACCCTCAACCCTTTTTATTTATGTTTCTTCAGTACATAAGCAAAGATTACAGTGTGGTTAAGCCCCCCCTTTTATCTTTGCATAATTCCTTTTTACACCATATCAACCTTCTCCAGGGCTGGATATTTGCATATTAATAATGAAGGCTGCTTTTTAATTCCTCCCTTTAGCTTAATATATTAAATAGTGTTGATAGATAAGACTTGGCTCTCAAATTAGTGGTGGTAGCAAAGCAGAGTTCAAATTATTCAATTAAAACAGAGACAGCTATGTTTATTGTCCTCCCACATTTGAATTAAGCTGTAATCTCACTCAGAGAAAATGCCCTGCTCTGATTCTGATGGAGAAGATGTAAGTTTGATCATTTCCCCAGACTGACTAAAAACCATCTGGAAACAATGGTTTGAATGTCTTCAATGTTTCACAGTTATTGACATTCCTATAAATTCTTTGCAAAGTGCAGAGAAACTGAGGATGCAGCTCCACAGTTCTTTAAGAAAATTTATGTGTGGGTTGCAGTCAGAATGAACAAGCATGCCCTCTTCTACCCCATCATCTCTCCCCCATGTTCCCATTGTGTTGGAACTACTAGTCCTGCAGCTGCATGGTTAGAAGGGCTAAGGAACCAATCTACATAAACTAATCCTCCACCCTTTTTTTTTTTTTTTTTTCTGCCAGGTCATTTCCTACTGCACAGCTGTTTAACCTCTAGTGTGAGCAGAATGAAGCCTGGTGGGAAGACATGGTTGCAATGGGAGAAAAAAAACACTCCTTACAGTGTTTAGTACTTCAGTAAGCTCAGAGAAGTGACCACAGCAAAAGAATTTGCCCGTGCACCTTGGACTACAAAGCAGGCAGAGCCACACTAGCTTTAGCCTGCTTCATTTCAGTATTAAGGCAGAGAGCTCAGGTCAGACTGATTGCCAAGGATGTACCCACATTCTTGTGTAGTTTTAATCCATAGATATCAGAAATCAACACTTAATTGCTCGTCCTTCCAACTCTGCAAACAGCAGTGCTTCTCTTCCACAGGGCTTAAGCCAGCTCTCACTGACATCCGAGCAGCCTTTACACTGACACTGATGGAACGAGATCAAATCTGCAGCATGTGAAAAGAGCAACAAACAGAAGCTGCTGTATTCCCCCTTGCACTGCTGTAGTCTCCCCGCCCACTTCCACATCCTCATGATTTCATTTTACGGTTCTATGGTATCTCATAAAATCCCAGTTCCTGGAATCAGTGTAACAGTAACCAAAATGTTATCTGATAGTTTTGCAGAGAAGTTTAGAGGTGCAGAAAAATGGCATATTAATTAGAACAATACTACCCATAAACAGACAAACAAACAAACAAAGGAAATCCAACCCTACTTTCATGCCATTCTGATGGTTTTATTTTTAAAATATTGGGATTTTTGATTATTTATTATTTTAATACTTAGAGATGTTTGATTTGAAACTACTTCAAGAGACTGTCAAAACATGAGCAAAAAAAGAAGCCAAATTTGCACTGATACCCACAGTGCTGACAATACCATGCCCTAAAGACGGCTGTTGCTAGAAACATAGAGCATTTGTTTTGACTGCCTCTTTTTTCCTCACAGTATTTCTTGGGTGCACATTGCGAAGCTGTAAAAGACATACTATAAGGTCCACTACAAATGGCTACAGAAATACCAACTCAGATTCTGAGGCTTGTGATGGAAGACTTGCACTGAGCTCAGAGACTAAAAGACTTTGCACTGTGGACTGGAATTCAGAGTGAAAGTAAAACAAGCACATATTCATGTCTGAGGAAAAATCATGGTAGACCTGTTTCTACTAAAGAAGAGGGCCTGTTCTGCTCACAGTACAACAGCATCACACACAACCTCTCAGATCAGATACAAGTTAACTTTTGTACATGCACCCTTTCTGCTAAGTGAAAGAAGGTTCTAGGAAAAAATTGCATCACTAGAGATTTTATCTCCTCCAGACAAAGCAAATGCAGCTACACAGAGACTCCAAATTTCAAGAGTCACTTAAAAGAAAAAGGGAAAAAAAAACACCAAACCAAAAACCAACAAGATGAAAGTGACTAACAAACACCTGGTCTTCTTAGTGACTTTGTGGTATTTGAGCCTCCCTCAATTGCATCAAGGTCACTTTTCTCATCCCTACATCCAGGAAAACTAGTAACTTCATTTCTGCAAAAGTAATTGTATTACCTAACCCTTATCTGGCACTTTTTTATCTGTACCCCTCAAAAGAGGTTGACAGCACTATCTTCATATGATAACACTATTTGCATGAACTCCATCAGTAGCATGCAGGTCACTTCAAAGCCCAGTGTCCAGTAACAAGCCAGCAGCTGCTGTCACCAACATGAACTCAGAAGAAAACATCTGTGAACCCTTGTTCTGTGCTAAACCACATAAACAGCTCCTATCTAATCTACTGACTTGAGAATTCAAAGATTGTGGTGTAATATCAATACCAAGAGTATGGATTTTTTGTTCATTTTAACTAGAGGAATTGTCAGCAGCTGTGTTACCTTACAGGTGTTTACTCAGTCTGACCCTGTTCTTCCTCAGGCAACACCCCCCACTGAAGCCAGTGGAAGCTTTGCCTTCTCAACTGGGCCCTACATTAACTAGATTAGAAGTTTTGCTGCCTCTGGCTGGTATGGATGTTCAAGATGGACATTTGTCCTTATGGAAGAAAACTGAGATAACTGGATAGAATCCCTCATGTCCATAAGGATACAAAAGGTCCACAGAATAATCTGCTGTGAAGAACTGTGTATTGACAATAGCAATATGTTTGTTATCACCACCCATTTCTGAGTCAGTTATACAATCTGGATGGGCCTTTGCCTTCCAATCCTGTCCACTCCCTGGCTGGGGAGGGGGGGGGAAATCAACCCAATCTCCTTGCTTCAAAACACTCCAGACAATCAAGAGCTTATCTAGACATCTCAGTGATTTTACAGTGTTACACATATCCTAGTATCACAAGAATATGTTTTACCTTGAGGCAAATGTTTTAATTTATGTGCATGTGAGCTATTTGCAATACCTCCACCAAATGGAGCCCATATAACCCGTCGGATGGCTTTTACCCAATCTTCCATTTCATTCTGGGAATTAGCCATGAGCAGGAAAGCCTCATGATTGACAGGCATCTTTTCCCGGTCCCCCGCACCACCTGAAAGACAGAATACAAATCTCTTTTACTATCTATTTCAGAGGAATGATCAAATTATTATTTTATTTGAGCAGTTTTACACACAATTCCTACAGAGGTGCTGCAGCACCCACAAAGCACAGGTTGATAGAAGATCAAAGCAGAAGTGCAAAAAGGACATTTCCAGTGTGGGAACCTGGATATGTTGTATCTGCTGTCTCAGCAAGAAGAAAGTGAAAGCACAGGCTCTAAAACCCCAGAGGAAAAGAACAAAATTCATTCCTAATACCTGAGCTGACGTATTGAGAGATTATTACCCAGGAAGGGGACCAAAGGAATTGTAAGACATTTTAATGCTTCAGGTGCAGAAATCACAAGGTTATACACTTACCCCCAGTCCTTGGGAATTTCTAATCTCAATACAAAGAAAGAGATCCATTCTGCTTTTGAATCCAATTCAGAAGAAATGGGAACATGAATCTGACTCTTCCACTTGACATAAGAACTTCAGAAGCTACTAACACTGGCATACAACACCTCAGAAAAGTACTGACCAGAATATCAAACCCACTCAGCTGTCACATGTATGTGTCACTTGTGGATACTTCAAGACTTGAAACATTTTCACCCTTCTTTTCTTGTTTCCATTTTTAGGTCAGCATTCACTTCACTTAATTTAAATCTTCCCCTCACCCCTCATTTTATGTTCCAGAGCTGGATACAACCTATGAGTGAGTACCATATAAATGCACAAAAGCTTTGTGAGAGCAGCCTCTGGATGAAAAGGCTACTGATCCTGTCCAACACAGCAGCTGCATCACCAGTGGCCTGGAGCTTCTCCATCACCATGGAAACCACCTTTGGCTTTGCTAAGGAGATAACATCTGAGCCCTTGTGTCACTGTCATTTCCACACTTACATGGATTTCAGCACCTACTGGAAGCTAAAGCTGCCAGCCCATGCTGAGCAGCTGAGATTGCCTGTCCATGGAATTCAGAGATAAGAGCAGGATGATGGTATGCTTTCGTTTCTGCAGAGCTGGTTTAGCAAACCTAGAATGTGTGCTTCCTAAATCCTCTCTAATCTGGGCAAAGGAGCAAGCTGGGAGCTGCCTGCAAGCCAAGGAAGTGCTTTTTCTTGCTATAATTGTTTTCTGGCCTCGACACACTCAGAAGCGTATGTTGATTTGCAAAGCAAAAGTGGTAAAATGAGATATGCTGGGAAACATTTTGTGGCTCTCCAAGAAGTTATTCACTGAACTGGGAAATTGAGGCTGTCTTTCAGTAAAGAGGAGAAACAACGGCCCCTTGGGACTAGCCATTCAGCTTAAGAAACAAAAGCCGTGATGTTTTATCCCCTGTGTATCCAAATTCTGCTTTTTTTTCCTCATAATATCCTCTTGGACAGTCTCCCATTTTGAATTTACTGAATTATTCATATTGTTTAAGATATATAAAGCAGAATAGCTCTCTAGCTCAAGGCTAGGATGCAGGCATCTGAACAGATCAATGTTCTACCTTACTCCGCTCCAAGGATGACATACTTCATCCTTTGCATACAGAACTGTCAGAGCAGGAAATTACAGTCTGCAAAACTCTTGTTACTGCCTAAATCTTTTACCAGCATACTCAGCCTCATGATGAAAGCAGAGGTACCTTACCCAGCAGACCTATTACTGTGCCTTTTTTCACCATTACATATTTTATAGGAGGTATGATAGCAACAAAGAGGCTTTCCACAGCCCTCAACTCACAGAAGAAATGGGGTTCAGGATGTGGCATCTGGCAGATAAATGGTCACTAGCTCTTCAGTGGAATGAAACAGCCTCAAAAAAACAATTACTGTCTGGGTCACATCACCAGCAAACTAAGCTCGGTCAAGGTAAAACACACATCTTGTTCTTAAGTTTAATGAAATCAGCTGAGATCTTACCTACACACACCACAAAGGGCAATAAGGGACCAGAATTAAATAATAGACTGCAAATTTAGTGGGAACAGCTGAACTAACCCATACAAAGACTGCCATAGGAAGTACAATAAGCAGACAAGGAAGACTTTTTACTGTACTTCTGCAGAAGTGGTGTCAGCATCTTCCCAAAGTATCACTGTACCATAGGGACCTGACTACAACTCCCCTTCCCCAAGATATTATTTGACCAGCCAGCTGCTTTCTAAACCTTCATAGACATTTTTCATGCAAGCATTTAGTTAAAAAAAAAAATAAATTGTACTTCTATTTGAGTCTCTAAAAAGTACAAACTGGATGGGAAAAAAAGATTCCTGTACACACAAGACCTGAGATTCTGCCAAAAACTACATATAGCTCCTCTATGTTTGGCTTTCCCCACTGAAACTTTAAATAGGAGCAAGGTCATGACCCTACAATTTGCCTGTGGGAGAGTCAGTAGTGACTAGACATGTAACTGCAAGCAAATGAAGGCAACTCCACACATGGAGGCCAGCTTAGAAATAAGAATGCGCTTCAGAACTACTTCTTCAAGAAAGCATCATGTGTTAGCATGATGTGAATATACAGTGGCAGAGCATGTAGACCCCATGTAGAAACGTTTTTCTTTTTTAGTGACATTTTACTCCTTGAAGCAACAAGCAGAACTAGAGATCCCCAAAAGGCAGAATTTTGACATATACATTGTGGTAATATTCAACACATTTTGAGTCTGAGAAGTCATAAGAATAAGAAATGGCTAAATTCAAACACCTAAATCTTGTTTAAAAAAAAAAAAAAAAGCCCCCAAGAAACAAAACCAAAAAAAACCCCAAGGAAACAATGAACAATGTCACATGCACCTTCTTCAGAAGTCCAGAATTTTCTGGGCTCAGGAAAGGATCTTGTTATGGATTTCAAGTTTCCATACAAACAAGACTGGGCCTCAGTGACCAATCCTGCATAGCCCAGGATTGCCATAGGTAGACATTCCAGTCCTTTTGCTCTAAGCTACTTTCATCTCCAGACCAGAGAAAAAATACAACTGTCTGCAAACACAAAGTGCAAGTACCTCAGCAGATGTGGCAGAAACAGGGGGCTTAACTTTGGGGATGAACAGCCCATCTGCTTCAGCAGTAGCATATGACCAGGGCATCCTGCATTCAGTTGCCTGCCTTGCTGCAGACATGCAGTGCATGTTGTACAAGATGTACTGGATTCCATCCTTAAGCAAGCTGGCAGTGCTTTTTGCCTCCCATCTGGGCGTACAGAAACTGAACAACTTCAAGACTGGGAAAGGTGATGGCAACCATGTAAGCATATGCAGTAACCATAAGAGCCTAGAAAGATAAAAGGGACTTGTTTTGCTACTGTTCACCATCAAAAGGGTTGCAAGGTCCCAGCTGACTTCAACGCTTTGCCACCCTTGTCTTAAGGTATCTTTGTCAACGCGCTTTACATACCCTGGTAGGTATCTTTGCCTGAAGGGAACAGTACAGCTCTAGGCCCCCAGTTGCACTGCACGAATTCTCTCTTCCAGGCTCAGACTTGCTAAATCCGGCAGAACTGCTCTCCTTTGCACCTGCTTAAGTGGTTTCTGCAATTGCATTTCATATGGCCTGGGAGCCATCTCCTGCTAATGTCAGCTATACAGCGTTCACCTCAGAGTAATGTGCCACCTCCTAATCCTTAGAAAGTGTCCTCCTTTCAGCTCTCCCTCATGCCCCACAGCAGGGAAGGTTAAATACTGAGACTGGGACTGAGTGACTTGCTGAAGGTCAGATGCAGGAGCAGGAATCACAATCTACACTTCAAAGCTCTTTTAACTGAAAAGTCTTCGTTTTTTGACCATTCTTAGTCTGGTATGCATTCACCGGAAAGTGCAAAGTATAACGCTGCCATTAGGTTATATTTAGCTGTCCTGCCATATGTTCCTGTTCAAAGAACCTGCAATAAACATTCAGTTGCATCTCTCCTTCTATACAGCTGTTCCAATAAGGAAAACTTGGAATTTTTTTTTTCCTTGAACCTCATTCACTCGAGCTTAACCTTCTTAAGATCATTCATGTAGCCAAGCCTTAGATCCCCTTTGTCTGAGGGAGAAGTTCAGGAGGAACAGGACTAGACTTCCATGTAGAAGATGCTTCTGCCTCATTGCATATAAAAGGAGGGACTTTTATATTCTCAAGTAAAGATGTTGTTGGGTTCTGCTGAAGTTGGCAGCTTCTTTTTTTTTTTTCCTTAGATAATTTCTCTTCCTTTTACCCCCTCATCTGGTTTGCCTTTCACCCAATTCTTATGTCATTCTGCTTACTGTTGTGTTTGTATATTGTCATTACATCAACCCTACTGAAAAGTTACACAATTACAACAACTTGTGTATATATATATATATTTGCATGTTTGTATTATATATTACAAGCTTGTTTATATGTTTGTGTTGCTTTGGTGTGGACAGTAATTCCACTGTTTTCAGTAAGAGTGAAATTTAGTTGGCTGTGTGCTGCTGCAGTGCATGGGGAGGCAAATGGCAGCTGAAACCTGAATTGTGAAAGGGGTGGCTGGTGGGTAACACAAGGTCCAGCTGACGTGTTTGCCCTCAGTACTAAAGCAGGTAGAGACAGGAAGCCTTTGATTGCAGACAAGCAGCAACAAAGGTCTTCACAAATGGACAAAAACTAGCACCCGTAGCTTAACAGAACAATTGCAATGATTCATCTTCCCTGACTTGCTCTCTGCAATTGAATAAAAGGTGAGTATCAGTATTCAGGGCTCAAAGATATCCCTGATAATGAAAGAAGGTGAAAAATGAGATGAATTATGTCAAGATTAAGGGCTGCTGCTCTATTAGAGGGAAAAAAAAAACAACCAACCAACCAACCAAAAAAAAAAAAAAAAAAAAACAAACCAAACCAAACCAAACCAAACCCACAAAAAAACCCCCACAAAAAACCACCAAACAAACAAAAACCCAAAACCAACCAACCAACAACAACAACAAAAAACCAAAAACAAACCAAAACAAAAACAAACACCAAAACCCAGTCTTGATCTTTGGATTAGGCAAAGAGACAAAAGAAGTATCAGTGAGTAAGCAAAAGTAAAGTTCATTAAGATTGCTTGGAATAGACACTTGAAGACTAATTCCATTTCTTCAGTCTTTTTGCCTTGGATTCCAGCTAATGCTGAACCTCTATCCTAAGTATTCTCCACCCCAACCAAAGGTTTTCAAGAGCCTGAATGCTAGAGATAGATACTGTCTATCGCAGCTGAATCTTGGGTAAACCTGCCATCAGCATCAGTTTAAATTTCACAATCAATAACAACTCTACTAATTACTAATTTTGTAATTTGTTGCTATTTTTATCTGGATGATAGAATAGAAAGATTCTTAAATAGAAGGAAAAACTTGCTGTGCATACAAAACTCATTATGAAATGCTCCATTAAGGCTACCTGAGAACAGAAAAAAATCAGCAAGAAAAATCTGAAGTAGTCAAGGAGCCACAGATAAAAATAAGGAAAACTGGAGTTTTCTCAGTATAGGTAAGATTTGTGAAGAATTAAGCTGTACAGTAAACAGTGCTGTGTGCTTGCCATGATGTCTTTATATCTATCTATCTATCTATCCCCACTCACCCATATATCTATATATGGAATATATGAGTTGGAAGTTGATTTGGAGCTGACAGAGTAAATGCATGATTGTATTTTAAAAAGTATACAAAACTAAGAAAAGACAAGGCATGGAGATTTAGTATCACGTGGAACACAAATGAAACAAACTTTGAATCAAAATAAATTCATTGTGTCACAGTTCCAATGGAAAACTTTTCCTAAAGTTGGTGGCAATTTTTACTAAAGAAAAATGTACCTTTGTAGGTGAAAGGTGTTTTATTTCCACAGTATGGAAGGAGTTTGAGGGGATTCTAATATTCAACATTCATTTGGTTGTGTCAATCAGGAAAGAGTAATCTTAAAAGCCTTTTACTGTACTGAGGAAGTTCAGCTCATAAATTGACATAGCTCAGATTTTCTAAGGACAGGATTTACAAGCATACACTAAAATCTCATTGACTTTTCAGTCAAATATAAATGACTAATTTCCTTAAATATTTTTCAATTTAACAGGTTTAATGATCATTACAAGTAGATGATGATCCAATTTTCAACTAAAAATCATTGTAGATAATTTCATGCATCCACGAACGATTTTTAGATCCCAGATGTTAGACCTCATCGCAGAGAATAAAGCAAAAGTAAGCAAACACTCTAAAGGCACTGCCATCTATAAACTAATCCAAAGGCCCTGTGATCTCTTCTCCTCTCCCATGCCTTCTGTGGTTTCAGAAGCCATGAAGCTGCTTTAAAAAAGCACCAACAAAGAGATCAGACCTCAGAATTGTGGTTTCTTATGCAAAAAATCTGACAAGATTTAACATGAGTAGAGTCACTAATAAAGCTTCTCTGTACTGGTACATGGACTACAGAAAACTCTTATAAACCAAGGCTAGTGATCTGTTTCAGTTGTCAGGATCAAGTGTATGATTACTATAACTATATGCAAGAAATGAGGATTTAGTTTAATCTTTAGCCTGTTATTCATAAAACCATTCCTGACTAGCTTGACTCTCCTGCCTAGAGATGCCTTTCTTAATAATGCGTGTGGCCTTATTAGTCTAGACTTATCTATTAATTAAACTGAAGAACTGTTTAAGACTACCAGTCACTTCAAATAAACCAATGCCTTGAAAATAAACAAAGCAATATTCCAGCTAGGCCAAACGCTGGTAAGTGATGTCATACTCCAGGAACCATGGCAAGCAGAAAAAAAAAAAAAAAAAAAGAAAAAGCAAGGTAAGAGAGAAAAATATTTTCAAGTACTCTTAAAGGAAAAGTAAGTAGTACTGCACACAGACTTCACCTTGAACCCTTGCTTGTAAAACCTGCTTACATGAGTTCAGTGCTTTGTAATGTTTGAGTCTACTTGAGCTGAGTTTTTCTTAATGTGCTTTATCTGAACTGAACTGTGAGAAGTTTCAGTAAAAAAGCTTCAGTTATTTTTAAGTTATACTTCTAGCATTAAAAACATATTTATTGTAATAGTACACCAATGCTCTCATGTTTCCTTGCTTTCAGTGACTTTGTAATTTCAGAGAAGAGACTGCTATGTTGCCTGGGATGTGCTGTTCACTGTGACCTAAAAGTACAGTTTATCTTGGCTAAAGTGAATTCACAATGAGGGGAAGCCACCTCTACTGCAGCAGCCCAATATTTAGAGTTCAGATGAGTCCAGGCATAACATGTAACTATGAAGTACATTTTTTTTCAAGGACATAGAATCTCACTTGTACCAACACAGCTCAGGCACCATTCTCCCCAGCTTCTGCCCACAATTATTTTGCTCCTTAAAAGAAACAGATATTAAACAACGATCACAGTGCCTCCCTAACTAGAGAGGTTTCAGGAGACTGTGAAATGTGCTCCCAACTCCATGCAGTAATCCTATAAGCAAGCTGTGTTGTTATTGTTTGTTATCAGCTCCTACTAGCTAGCAGCAAGAGATGAAAAACTCTTCAACACAGTCACAGATAGTTTAGGCGGCCAGCAAGGAGGAAAAGAGGAACTGAGTAACTATAATTAACATGAGGAGCAAGTACTACACCAGCAATTTCTAGAAGCTGCATGACACCATTTCACCTCTGCTATTGCTTGTTTGTTTCATCCTGAGGGGGAATTCTAGAGTACCAATGTTCTAATTATGTCCAACAACGCCTCAGGGGTCTGTTTGACAGTGGACTGTCAAACAAGTGAAATTAAATGGTTCTGGCTCTTGACTCAAATAATTTTTCCTGATAGGTTTCAGTGGAGACTGAGCATGTTCACTTCCAAACCTGGATCATAACAGAGACAGCAGTTTCTTAGGTGGAGCTCTGTGCAATGGCCCATTCACTGCCTCTTACAGCAGTATCTACTGACAAGGCAGAAGATTTAGGGTATAGTGTTGCCTAACACTGCCTTTACCTGACAAAGTTCCTACTGGAAAAGAATCTGAAAGCATTGAGAGCTTAAGCATAGGTGCAGTCCAGCTTCTTCTGTTTGCATAAACTTGAACTCCAGAAACTCACAAACTTTTTCCTCAGAATCTGTCTGACACATTGCCAGCTCTTAGGGAGCTGTTCAGCTCTGAAGGGTCTCAGAATGACAAAATGACTTCTATCCCTCTCTACAGGTGTGCTAGGGGAAAAAAAACAAACCAAAATAACCCCCGAAAAGCTCACCATTTCTTCCCCACCTGGTGATGGTAAGTGGGGATGACAAGGGGGAGCAAGAAAGGGTTGCACAGCTTTTTCACCAACATGTTCCATAGACAGTCTTGTACCAACTGCTTTCCCTCACCCTCCTTTCTTCCACTCCACAAAACTAACCCTTACAGTCTTTCCTGAAAGTATTTGAGATCTACAAGGTTACAATGAGCCCCGTTCTTAATGGTGATAAAGTGTGGAATTGCCTGTACTACGTGCCTACAGCCATTACAGTGACCTCCAATTTGGATGGAAAGGAAATGAATTTTTCTCAGGCCAGCAGAAGCCACGCACTCACAGGGAAGCAATTTAGGCCAGCCAGCTGTCAGAAGCTGCGTGTCTGCCCCTACAAGGCACATTGCAGGAGACATCTGAATTAAGGTAACTGTGAATTTGAGGGTTCAAAAAAAGTTACAAACATATGTATGAAAGACTCAGAAAGTAGTAGCACATCTATGCATAACAGGCCACATTGTTCCATGTGGTTCTCCAAAGCAGCAAGTGCTCAGTGCTTCTGAAGAATGTATCAAATTATATATTCCAACTGTGGTTATGTTTACATGTTATTATAAGGGAGGAAATTCCTTCCTGACCAAAGATTATGATGCTTCATGCTTTGAAAAATCTGAATGAAAATTACCGGATAATTTTTATGCATTACCATGCAACCACAAGCAATTTTCTAATTCTCATAAATTTCTTCAAATCTTTAACACTAAAGATAAAAGTTGAGGAAAATTTTAAATCCTGACAATTAATTGCTTACTGTAACATTAGAATGGTGATGTCTGATCTAATTTTCTTCAACAATTTCACATTGGAGAGATAATATACAACTTCTACATTCTTTTAGAACTGTTGAGCTCACATTTGCCAGGTCTGCTCAATGACAGGAATGAAATGGTTCTCATGCCTTTTAAATAAGTTTCTCTACAACCATCTACTCCTCTTCCTCACCCCTCAAAAACCTGTTTTCTTTCTCCTGCACCTTATCCACCATGAAACCAAAGACATACTCACTGTATCTTTAAAGGACTACATGTCTCCCATCTTAGTTCAAGGTCCAGAGCATTGGCTAAGAAGAATGGAAAGAAAACCATCAGTTGGTACAGCCTAGTTTGCAGATGCCAGAGCTTTTAGCTGAGCCTGTAAAGACGCTGATTCTCTGTAGAATGAATACAGAGTACTGCAGAAATTCAAGCCAACCAATTACAAACATTATTATCTTCTTTAGTAAAGTGACTGAAGCTTTACAAACACAGTTTTGGCAGCAGCAAATTAATGGATTATCATTAAGGGTCCAACAGTTGCAGACTTTGTTTTTTTTAAAAAAAAACAAAGCTATTTGTCACATTAATGCAGAAAAAGGATTGAAATGCAAAGGCATATATACTGTAGGTCTTTGGCAAATTTGAAAAAACTCCTGCCAGTACTAATGATGAGACAATGCAGATGGAAGTACTACTGATCTACATCCAAACTTTAAGAGCTCAGGGATAATTCTGATCCAAGCCTGTAGTCTTGTTATAGTTTGCACAGACTAACAGTTTTAGAGTAGTCTCCTCCTGTATCTGGCTATGCACAGAGTAGTAAAGGAATCTTCTAAATATAATTGTCTAACACATAGAATTCTTCACTGTCACAACAGTACTCACTGGAAAAAAAGGGAAGTACACACTTGTCATTTGGGCTCAGCATTGCAGCCACTCAGAACATCCACAAGTGTGGATGGCTGAAGGACTCTAGGGTGTGGTAATCCAAAAAGCAAGGACCTCAATTCTTTGTGCTTTAGGACAACTGTCAGTCAAGTGGGAGCAGAACAATCTTTAGAAAAGTCAATTCCAGTTCTGTACATTCACTGGCAATGAAGAGACCCCTCCCATTTATAGCATTATCAAAATGTCCATAAAGGTTCCTTTGAAGTAGTTAATCATCAGCTGATGTAACCTCACTTTCCAGAAACGTGTTGTTTTAGATCTGACTTAAAACAAGAGATAAAAAGAGCCTGTTAGGTAAACAGCTCATCCTAAGAGATGTCTTCAGTGGTGAACTTGCTCCCACTGAAATTCAAGGGAGTGTTGAACAGAATGCTTTTCTCTGAGAATCTGGATTTCCTAATGAAAGTCCTGTCTTGCAGCATTCACTGCCACTACTGCATCCCATCTTGCTGCTTGTATGTCTCCTCCATCATAGGCCAAAGGCCTCCACATAGCTAATGTCTCATCTTACAAGCTAAGATGGTCACCTTTATATTTTAGAGGCAGAGAGTAAAGCTCAGGTGCATAACATTAGAGACCATGGTTCAGGATGACTGCTTGAGGAAGACTATTTATGATCCGGGACTATTCAGCGTTTTCATCAAACACAGCAGAACTGCCTCAAGCATTACTGTGCAAGCTTCCACAACCACAGTGCAGAAAGCTCATCAGCACCAAACTAATCAGCCACTCAGCTGTTGCTGTCCAGCTCCTCCAAACAACAGCTTCTGAGCTGGTACAGCCCAGGTCTGGCTGTACATCTCAGTACTTATGGACTGGGGAAATCTCCACTACAGTGACATCCTTCCTGGAGAAATCCTTGAACTTCTGCTGTTCCTAGATCTGCAGTGTGCTGTAGTCTATATGTTCTGTCCTGACAGTCTTCCTCCAGAATGGTTAGCTGTCCGAAGGGAAATCCTTATATTTGAAAACCTGGGATCAGCAGCCTCTTCTCCACTATAAGAGCATGCAGAGTTCCTTAGCAAAGCACACTGTCACCTACTGAGGGCTCTGTTACACTGCCAGAAGGTCCTTGAAACTATCATATGTTATTTGATAATTTACAGGTCTGCCCTGCTTCAAGCAAAGGCTGCTAACCAAAGCTAGGTCACAGTCCTAGCAAGATAGAGTCTTCACAAACAAGGGAAACTAAGAATTTCCACAAAGGAGCACAGAAAGGAGGCAAATGCTCAGGAGACTTTACAACTCACATGAACACGCCCCAGAAGTCCTGAAGACTAACATAGATATGTACAGCAACCAAGTGTGATGGTGCAACTTTCTCCTGGTGTGAGAGCACATTTGCAGCACGGATGTTCGCACTGGCTACTGGCACACTCTGTAACTGCACTTTAGTTACCTCTAGAGCAAGAAATGTTACCTTATGAAAAATCTCCACTTTCCCTAAGCTTAGAATCAAGTAACAGGTAAAGGAACAGAAGAGGTTTACCATATGCAGTTTACACACGGTCCTTTGAAGACCCACATACTCTGGGGAAACATAGCCATCAACATATTTTATGATGTTCAAGTAAAAAAGATCAAGTTCTTATTCCAAGAAATAAAAAAGCCTTGCACTGTGAATCTTGTGATATATTACTTCAACAGAAATGTCAGCATTGCCAGTTGAGCTGCTTTTGCCAGAGTGGTATTAACTATGTAAATTAAATCTAAATACACAGATTTAGGTCACAGAGAATTAGCACTTGGGTGAGACCAGAATAATATCACTCTCACTGTTTGGAATGTTCTCTATAGGCAATATATTTGAGTATTTTTATGCTTACTGAAGCAGAAAGCCCATTCTAACAACACTGGCATAAGTGGGGTTGCTGCACAGATACACTGAGCCCAGTTGGTCCACTAAGAAAAATGCGAGCAGGAAACAGGGCACATATATCTGCCTTGTGATCCTCCTCACTCTGCTCCTTCCTTGAGAATGCAGAACTCTGTGCAGCCATTGCAGGCAGCATGTGTTATAAGGATTTTTGTCTTTGTAGTCAAAGGCAGATAAACAGCCAGAAACCAGGATCTGCTCAGCCAATGACAGGGTGTGTTAAAAAGCCTTCCAGCTTCTGTTTAAAAACAAAGAAATCTTGATAAGCCTGAAGGCAGCAGCTGCTGCCAGCAGCATGTTGCCTTCCTTACCTTGGGGACACCTGCTGAGCTGCTGGCTGTTTAATATTACATGAAAACAGCAGCTTTCCAGATAATGAATTATGTATTTATAGTGAAGCTGTGCTATGCAGAGGGTGG
>NW_020955232.1:0-1956 GCF_003031625.1 Empidonax traillii
AGGAAGGAAGGAAGGAAGGCAGGAAGGAAGGCAGGAAAAAAAATGACATTGACAAACAGAAACAAGAAAATAAAGGAATGTATTCTATATAAAGGTGTAAAACAACACAAATGAAATGCAAGCAATCTGGGATCACTTATAAAATTAGAATTTTTCTCATGAACCAGATTCCTCACTATTGTAAATTGACAATTTGCTCAGTGTACAAAAATACTCAAAGCCCACTGTCATTTCAGCTGCGTTCAGACTTAATTTGCGTAATCCTGTAGGTGCACTTTATAGACACACATTTCAAAGAAAATCTCTTCGAAGGTGATGCTGGTTTTATGTAACCATATCCTCTTCAGAACTTATGAAACTTAAAACAATATTTAATTTAAAATTTCAAAGTCAGAGGGGTATTTTAAAGGTTTGTGATGCTTACGATTTTTAGGTGAGGTAAAACACTTTATCACTGGAGCAGCTGGCAGAGCCAGACCTCAGCTCTCAGCACAATGGGCTGTAATAACCACCTATTAGCAGCGGGGTCAAGAGGTGAGCGCTCCTGACACGGCTTCCTCCACGGTGCTCTTGTCCCATGCCAGCCTCCAAAAGGAAAATGAAAAACCTGATATTTTCCTGTTGGCTGACCCTTTCCTCCCACAGCTTCCTTTCTCAATAAAATTTTGACACGAACGATTTAAAAAAAAAAAAAATAATAAGAGGCGGTGCCAAGGAAGGAAGGAAGAGTGGTCTGCGCCAGTACACTTCTGCTTACCTTTACAGACTTTGGAGGCTGCTGATATCCTGACTCCCATGGTAGGTAACTCACTGAAGATCTTTACTGAAGACTTTAAAAATCCCACAGGCACTTTGGCTCCTAGGGCAGCAAGGAGAGTCCTTTCTGTTATCCACAATACTCACCAAGGCAAACCCCTGCATGGCCCATGGGGCACAGTCCCATTGACATGCAAAGCTCTCCATGGCCCCTGTGGCAGGGGAAGCACCCAAGGTCCTTCCAGCACTGGACACAAGAACAGGGAACAAGCAACAATCAGCAATAAAAGCCCAGAACCATGTGATCTCTGAGGCTCTTTCTCAGAAACTTCAACCCACCTTGTCTCCCCTCACTACGCTGCTTCAGGCCAGCTCAGCCCTCACCTTCCCCTCACCTCCCGCTCTCCCCCAAAAAGAGTCAGGGGAGTGTCTGCAGGCATTTTCTGGCTCGCGCAGACCCCAAAACACGACCTCAAGGGACACGACCCCAACGGGAGCCCCCACAGCCCCGAGTCCCCCCCGCTCCCGACCGCCCGGGAGACCCCCCGACAGCCCGCGGGGAAGCCGCCTCAGGGGCCTGGGCGCTGCCAGGCCGCGCTGCGGGGCTCGCCGGGGAGGGAACACCGCTCAGGGGAGGCGGGCGGGAGGCTCGGCCGGGGGCTCTATGGGGGTAACACAGCCCGGCGATGGCCCCGACCCGGCGGTGGCGCGGGGGAGGTGACGGCGGGGCTGGGCCGGGCGGGCTCCCCCTCCGCCCTCCGCCGTCACATGAGAGGGGCGGGCGGCTGGGCCGAGGCGGCGGCCGCCGCCGGGACTGAGGCAGGGCTGGGCGGGGAGGGACGGGGCAGAGCAGCGCGGCGGCGGAGCGCGACGGAGGAGGAGAAGAGAAAGAAAGCGAAGGAGAAAGAGGAAGAGAAGGAGGAGGAGGAGGAAGAGGAGCGGGAGTGGCCGCGAGGCGCCGAGCGAGCGGAACGATCCCCGGGCCTCGCTGATCGGCGGCGGAGCGCCCTGCCCGCGGTCCCAACATGGACGAAGAGGGCGGCGGAGGCGGCGGCGGTGAGTGCGGGGCTCTTGCGGGGGGTTCGCGGCCCCTGGCCGGGCGGCACAGGAAGGTGCCCCGCTCTCGGAGCCCCTGACAGCGGCTGCGGCCGCGGCCCCTCCCGCCGGGGCTGCCCCGTCGTGCCCGGCGCCCCCCGAGCG
>NW_020955232.1:2786-40580 GCF_003031625.1 Empidonax traillii
CAGTTTAAAAGAGGTGAACTGTTTCCAGCGGCGGCGTTAACCTTGCCAAGATATTACTTTTAGAAAATCCGGACTCGCATGTTGGGGAAGCTTTTATTTGTAATTTTTATCTTATTGGAGACCGGCTTGCGCGCTGTCCCAGTTTAAGGCGCTGCAGACGTGCCACACGCTTCCCTCCTTTAATTTATAATGGGTTCTGTGAGTGCGTGTGTAAAGCTGCTGCCTGAAATAACCAGTTCTTGTGTATCATCAGCGATAATGGTGGCTGAGCAGGAGCTGATCCTGCCCTGGGGCAGAGGGATCGACTTCATGGCCTGCCCTATATTCACTGTGTCTGTGGCTGTCTGTGCAGTGGTGGTACAGCATGAGGTGATGAGGGTATCTCTTAAATAAAATGCTAAACAGGCTGCCTTTGAAAGCACCGGCTGATCTCTAAATAGCTAAAGTAAGGGCTAAACCTCGTATGATTATTAGTTGCACGGTACTTGCTGATTCCAAGTACAATTAACCAGAACTCGGAAATTAAGTGGGTGTGGTGTTTGTTTTGACAACTTGAAAAAATAATGCTGTGATGAATCAGAAAAATAATTCTTCAAGCCGTCGTTTGGAAGTGTGGCCATTTCTCAGCAGGCGCTTGTTTTGTCAGGAGTAGACTTAAATCTTGAAAAAAAATCTGAAAAAGGAAAACAGAAGACAAAACAAGCCAGTCCTGAAAAGTTATTGTTCAAAGCAGTTGAACACTGTAATTGTAAAGAACAGAAAGCTCGTTTAACTCAAAATATGTTATTTTCACAGGATTATGGACTTGCATCTGTAGTTAAGGAAAATTAAAATGTTACTGGCACTAACCCTATGTGATATAGTACTTAATCACGTGCAAGATGTAAACTAGAAAGTGGACACACTGCTGAATCAATCTTTCATAAGGTGTAAAGCGTTTCAGAGTTGGATTTTCAGAGGAGGAAAAATACTCAGGACCTCGGGAGGAGTCGATCTGTCTTTAGCCAAAGGCTGGTTCTAGAGGTGAATTCAGATTTGTTCCTAGCATGCAAGTGAAACTATTATTTATAACTTCATACCACCTAATTAAACATGTTGCTTTTTTGGGTCAAATTACAGTATAGTTTATGTTCCTGCTTACTTGGCTTCATTGTAAAACAGTTGCAGACTAGCAAGACTAGAAAATTTTTTTGCAATTGGTGTATTTGACGTTTTACACTGACTTCTTGTGAGTATTGCACTTTTTTTTTTTAATAGAAATCCAGTCTCGCTTTTTCTTATGGATCACTGTCAGTTTGGAACATCAGGATTAGTTTGGTCATTTCCAGCTAATGCATTAGTATTTGGAATTGCAAGTTGTTTTGTTTGGGTTTTTTTTCTCTTTTATTTTCTTTCTTTAATAGTAGAAAGCTTGTGAAAGTGTGGATTTGACGGCCAGTTTTAAAACCCTTTATTGTTACTGGATAGTGAGGCTTGTGATACCTGAGCAATGAGATTCCCTTGGTAGTCTGGCCAAGGCAATCCAGTGTTTTGAACCTCCGCAGAACATTCTAAATCCTCACAAAATTAACATTATTGAGTGGGAAAGGCTTAGAGATAAGCATTTTGCTGTGCACAGGTATTTAAGAAGTATGTAAAATTATTTGAGGACTGCACAGAGTCACCCTAATTAGAGACTTGAACTAGATAAGCATGTAAATATCTAGGACACTAAACTGTGATTCAGAAGGTAAGCTGCTATTCCCAGTTCAGCTCTGCCTGTTGCCCTGCTCTTCAGTTTCATTTGCATCCGATGCTTCAGTTCCCTTATTTGTCAAATGGGGTCGGTTGTTTTACCACCTCTGATAAAAACTGTGAATGAAAACAGAGCTGTGTAACGTTAGAATTTATTATTTTAGAAGCCCTTGATGGAACAGAAGTGTTAATTAAGGGAATTGTTCTCAGTACCTCTTTCTCTTTTGTGTGTGGAGCCCTAAACAGGGCCGTGTATTTATATTATACAATCCACTTATGCACAAGCCTCCCATTGATTCCAGCAGAGGCTCTGTGCATGGATTATTGATGTGATATGATCCGAGTCAGTTGGTGTTTGGCTCAGCTTGCCTTTGTGTTCTGATTAAAATATCTCTGTGGTTCACTTAATCCAGGAAATTTCTCCTCCTCCCCCTCCTCACTTGCTTTAAAACCACATCTTGTGTGCTTTGACCGAGGCTTTTCTTGCGGGCTCCCATTGAGGTGGTTGGTGGTACCAGTGACCCGTGATCCTCGTGTTCAATAGTGCTGTGGGCAGCCTTTGGAAGATTGAAATGTATAAACAGTGCTGGAGGCCCAGGATAGTACTTCTGTTTGTTTTCTGAATTTGATTCTAGTCATGCAGCAGCTTTCTTGTCCCCCAAATCCAATCCTGTGCCATTCCTCTTGGAAGAGACTGCAGGATTGGGTACTGACCAACTTCTGTATGTTTGTTTTAAGCTGCCTCTACAAAGGGCTCTAAACAGACATGCCAGAAGGTTAAAATCCTGCTTCTACTTGACAAATAGACCAAATTACAGCACTAATTAGGGCATTGAGGTTTCCCTGCGTTCCCCAAACTCTGTGCTTTGTCTCTGAATGCTGGAGCTTTTCTGGGACAGAGCAGTTCCGTTGCCAAGCTCCGTTGGTTGCTGGCTGTTCTTGCCAGTGCTGGTGCCAGGTAACACGTTGGGTCTGTTGTGTGCGCAGAATGGAGACACCCGTCCACGAGACAGAGAGACCAGATCGTCTCCCAGAGCGCTCAGGGGAGCGGCTTTGCTGCCAAACCAGATTTAGCAGGGTCACTTCTGTTCTGCTGCAGGGCAAAGATTACCTATTTATAGGTAAAAGCTGTTAAATGTAACAAACACCCCCGATTTTTCTTAGGAAAGAAGTTTTTAAATTGATTAAATATATATATATTTGTACTTTAGACACGAGCAGCCTCATCTTTTCGCACTGTAATCTCTTCCCAAGGTAGACATTAAAGATAGCAGGGGCCACGTGGCCTCCTCATGGTTCTAGACATTTGCTTTGCATTTAACACTAATTCTCCATGTTTTCCTCTCTTATGAGTTCCTTTTATTATAAACAAATGTGTTTTAACACAGAAGAACGTTAAATATGTTTCAATCCCTACCCATCAAAGTGGATAACTTGTACCAGTAGTTTTAAATAAAAGTTGTCCCAAAAGTCTTTTAGAGGAGGGCTTGTAATTTTAAATAGCACTGTAGGGAAATACCAAGAATATAAAAATACACCTGAGTGGTAAAGTAACCACTTGGCTTGGTTCTAGGGAGAGAAAAAGAGCAGATACAGAGATGGAACACAAAAAAACTAAATGACATAAATAGGCATTTACCAGCTAGCAGAGCTTCATCCTAAGTCTCTTTTTGCTAAATAAATATTTTTTCGTGCTAAACTAACCTCATATTTTTATGGCTTCCCTGTCAGCTCAGTAGGCTCCTCATTTTTAACCCCAAACTACTTAGTCTGTTACTGCTGCAGTAAAAAGTGTCATAATAAGATATTAATAATTATACTGTAAATATTAGTTATTTTTGGTGGTGTCAGAAAACGGGCTTGTTAATTGCAGTAACACATTAAGTTTTTCTTAACCTAATGTTCGATATTTTTAGCTGGGACTTGGAAGAAAACATGAATTTTTGGCAGATAGAATTTCCAGAAGTCTTTGGTCGCCAAACTGGATGTATTGTTATATAATGGCATTTGGTGACGTGCTCAGCAGTGTAAGCACGTAAGGATTTAGGGGAGCAGTGTGCCTGTAACAGCATCTGTCTGCACTGGTACAGCTGGGAAAGAGAGCTGCAGGATTTACTTACAGGAACAGAGTGTGTTTTGCAGAGCAGTGTCTGGGAATTGCAGTAACAGCCACGTGAAAGTGGGTTTCCCATGGGCCACTCTTACCAAATGAGTATTGCAATCTTTTAATATCACTGCAGCTGGAAGAGCTTTCTCCAGTGGAAGGGCTGCAGAAGGTGAGGCAATGTACTGTTTTTCAAGATATGATCTGCAGCTCACATGAAATTTCTCATCTCATCGTATTTATTGCTTCCCCTTCTATTTTTCTTTTTAATAGGATTTTGAACAATTTTTCGAGGAAAAATGAAAAAAACCCTGGTTTTCCTCCAGTTTGTCTTTTTATGAGGGTGTGCAGTGTTAGGACAAGGAGTAACAGCGTTAAACTGAAAGAGGGCAGATTTGGGTTAGGGTTAGGACTTGGGTTAGGGCTGGGGTTAGGACTTGGGTTAGGGCTGGGGTTAGGCTTAGGGTTAGGGCTGGGGTTTGGGTTAGGGTTAGGGCTGGGGTTAGGGTTATGGTTAGGGCTGGGGTTAGGGTTATGGTTAGGGCTGGGGTTAGGGTTATGGTTAGGGCTGGGGTTAGGCTTAGGAAGGTGTTCAAGGCTTGGAGCAATGTTGCCTGGTGTAAGGTGTCCCTGCCCATGGCAGGGGGTTGGACTGAAATGAGCTCTTAGGTCTTTTCCAACCCAGACCTTTCTCTGATTCTCTGACTGTGTTTTCCATCTGTTTGTCTTAGATGTCTCTGCTTTCCTCTTGTAGCAAAAAGGTTTTAAAACTTTCAAGTATTTTACTTGAACTGTAGCTCTGTCTCACCTGCTGCTATCTTTTGTTCCCTTCTTTCCCTTCCCAATACAAACTTGTTTTAGTCTCATTCTTCTTTCCATGCCGTCTTTGGGCCCACATCCAAAATTTAAACTACCTCTGCATCTCTTTTCATGTTGCAAGTCATGGAATGAGCTGTTTGCAGGCAGTGTCTGAAGAGTATCTCCTGCAAGTTCACCCTAGGTCCTCTCCACACTTGTCCTGACCCCTTGTACTCGGTACATTCCCTTCCTCCTCTTTGTCCTGCCAGCTGCCACTAGTGCTGTTTACTATACTTTTTGAAATCTTCCTTTTTTTTTTTTTTTTTGGCTTCTTTGAATGTTCTCTCCTCCCCCTCATGTCTTGTTACACTCTTTTTCTCTCAGAAGATGATCTTTCTACTTCCATCTTCACGTTGTGAAGATTTGCAGGACCTTGTGCTTGGTTTAACACTCCCTCCCTCTCTATGTCTCATTTCTGGATAATCAAATTTTGCAAATAAAAATGGAACTATCGGATTTAAACAGCTTACTCACAGCAAATACTCTGTGCTCTGGATCCAGTGCCATCTGTCCCAGCTAAAATGTTGGCTTGTCTGACATCCTGAGATTGCGAAATTGTCGTCTTAAGCTTAATGAGTCTAAACCAGAGCTCTTACTGCTGCTTCCACCCCCTTGCTCTCTTTGATGTCTGTGGACACACGCTGACATCGCCAGTGGTTATTGACAAGTAAACAGCGAGACTTTGTGATTTATTGTTTCCCAAAAAATTGTCTGTAGAGAAGTTGTAATAAATATGGCAGCGAAAGGGCAATGCAAAAGTACTGAAATGCTTTTTTGTCTCAGAGGTGTTCTCCTACGCAGTATCAGTTTTCCTGTTTAATTGCACAAATAGAATTAATCTGGTTGTGGCATTTTCTGTGTGAAAATGTGTGACGTTTTCTATAGACTTCTGCATGGGGCTACCCAGCCTGTGGGTTAGTGTTTTGTGATGATTGAATGGATCTGTGTAGATTTTTTTCTTCCTTTTTAAATTAAAGTGATAGTTAATGATGTCTTCTTCTCTTTGTCTCCCTGTAGTACCTAAGCACGTATGAAAGGATTGCACTGATTTCAGTGAAGAGTTTGGATATAACGACCGTGTGCTTTGTTCACAGAGGATGAAAATAAGTCCTTAGCACTGGTTTATTTAGGAAAACCTGTCAACAGACAGAACTGGGGGACAGGGATGCCAGGGAAGTGAAGAACATGTCATATTTTACTCAGGTTCTCAGAAGAGAAATTATGGGAACAGACGTAACGTTGGCATTTGTGGCTTCTTCACTGGGCATTCTTGTCAAGCACTGTGTTGTACAGGAAAGGTGGATGAATTAGGTAGTAAAAGTCTATTTATTTATGCCATTTGTATAACTTTTAACATCTATCAAATTGTTTTAAATTGCATATGACTTCCTTCTTTTAATTTCAACAATTTCATGGGAAAACTTAGTATTGCAAATCTTTTGGACAGCACCATTTCCTTTTAGTGGGATAGACACACAAAATCCACTAGAAAACCATGTGTTTTGTGGTCCTCTGAGATTTGCCTGAAGAAGGAAATGGCTTGACCTATTTGGTTGCTATGAAGTAAAAACATTCTTGTTCTCTCTCTCCTTTTTTTTTTTCTTTGTGAACATCTGTGTCACATTTATTTCATTACTTTCTGAGGTTCTTTAAGCACCATTATTTGGTAATGTAAAGTTTTATTTAAGGAAAATAAAGTGGTGCGTAGCTGCTTCCACAATTTCTGATATTTGATTATGCAAAGGTATAAGTGGGTTTCCAATGCAAGTTGACATGTTGAAAGGCAACCATTATCTAGCATTTCCTGGGAAGAAAGTGTTTGAAAATCCTGTAGGATCTCATGGAGTTAACAGGAAGTGCTTCATGCTGGAAACTTGTGAAATCTAAATCAGGATCTCAGCTAGGATTTGGAACACTGGAGATCTTTGATCTAATTTTTCAACAGGTTGGGCTTCTTAGCATAGTTTTACTAATTAGCCTCATTTTCAGATGTTTATTATAAAAAGAAATAGTTACCTTGTGCCAAGTGTATGGAAGAACTGAAGCTGATGCTGTTATTTAGCAATCCAAAGGAAATTGTCCCAGTGAGAACAGAGTTTGCTGATTCTGCTAATAATTCTTCTGAATTCCAGGAGAAAATTCTTCAGTGAGGATGGAAGATCAGCCCGTTTGCGAGAGTTGAATCTGAATTCAGGTCTGGTTTTTGCTGTCACACCCAAGGGCTCAGTTGGATTTTGAGGAGCTGCTGCTGTTCTTTGCAGACCCAGGTCCTTAACACCAAAGGAGAAACCAGCACTGATATTTAGACAAAATACGTTGAATTTGTTAACAAAACAAGAAAGCTCTGTGAAAACAACGAAACACAAGTGTGCTGACTCTTGGGGTATGGAAGAGCCTAATGCTGACTGTGGGAATTCATTTCAGTGGCTCTCCTATCTAGCTCCCAGTTCTCACACAGCTTGTAGGAATATTTACTCCTCAGTCAAATGAGATTGAAATGGAGGCTGCGCAGGGCGCACGTTGGCAGGAGGAGTTGACGGGTAGGAAAAGAAACGTGTCCAATCCCTCTGGTGCTCACAGACTGAAAAATTAGCATATGCAAGTAAGGGAACTGCCTCATACTGTTTTCTCTAAGGGAACCGTGAGATGTAATCACTTAATGAGTCACCTCTACATTTTTATACAACAGCCTCATTAATACTCAGTGTATTAATTAATTAATTAACTTCTAGAATGGAGACTTTTTAAAATTTTTGGTTTTAATATCTGATTTGTATTGCAATTACCATTCATGCTGTTTTCTTGTTGAATTCCAAGTATTCAGGAGTCTATTTGCTGTTACATTTTTGCTTTCATGTACTGTAGATACCACGTTCCTTAATAAGGTCCTTGTTTAGCTCACAAGCAGTGTTGTCTGGAGGGTCACATTCTGACATCAACAGATCCCGTTGCCTTCCTACAAGAGAGAGGGGGAATTGTCAAAAGGGACATTTGTAGTTGCATTGGCTATTATAAAATACGGAATTATGGTTGCTTGAAGCAATTTCTTATATTCAGGAGTCAGATTCCAAATGCTCTTTTTTTTGTTGTTTCTTACTCATGGAAGTTTGGACTAATGAACTTCCTGCCCCGTCATTCTGCTGCACCGAGGAGGAATTTTCCCACCAGGCTGTGAGCTCCTCAGCACAGCTCTGACCCCTTGCAAATGCAATTTTTGAATGTGTAAAGCTGCTGCACGTTTTTGTCTCGGTGTCTTGTAACTGGTCAGCTGGGGCATGTGGAGGGAAGTTTTTGCAGGAAGCTGAGGTTAAACCAAAGTGGTTGCACGAAGAGCCTGTGGCTCTGTCTCTGACCACTGAACTCCTTGTGTGTACAGGGCAGGGGCTTGGTCCTGTGTGGGACCATTCTCAGTTTTCCCTGAGAAGGACCTGACCCCTCTCCTGTACATGGCCAGTGCTCCACTGGTTCCAGTTGCCCACTCAGGAGCTGCTGTGTGCAAACTGTGTGCACTGATGGTCCATTATAACAGATCTGTGGATTGATCTCTGCAGTTCATTGTGTGGGGTAGGTGAATGTGCATCTCTGCAGTGTTTTGTGGTTCTCCCTTTTTTCGTTTTTCTTATTTTTGGATCTATTTTTAATTTATTTTTTCTTTTCTTTTTAACTGAAAGTGTTCTGCTTGGACCCACCCAGAACAAGCACTTCATATTTCAGGAGTCCACCTTCAAGAACCTCCGTCAGGCTGATGTTATCTTTGGTTTAGTCTTGTATTTTGCAACCCCAGTATACACTAATAGGGGAAAACTCATTTTGCCTGTAGCATCTGTCATGTAAATGCCTAAATGGGTAGTCCATATTATGGAACTGTGTGTTTATAGACTCAAGAGTAACTGTTTTATTTTATACAACTTTATTATGATTTAACTTTCTCTTCTGCAAGTCAGTCTTGACCTACTATACCCTTCTAGTTATTAAAATTATCATATCATGCACTCCCAGCATTTTAAAGCAGCATCCAGCATTCATCTGGGGACAAGGAGAATGTCTGTGCTTGTTTTCCCACCATCTCTTATCGTTTGTGCTGCTATTCCTGAATTGCAGTTTGTATTTCCTCAGTGGAAGTTGAAACTGGTAGCCAAGGTTAGTCAGAGTTTAGGGAAGTGCCTGTTGTGTCTATGAAAACATTTACAGTCGCAGAAGGGAGAGATTAAAAAGGTTTCAGGTACGTGGCTGGTTTATTTGTGTAGGTGTTGCTGGTTAATTCTGTAAGCTGGGAATCTCAGGCTGGGTCCTAAGCCTGTCTCGTGTGTATTATGTGAGGTCAACCTTTGCAGGCAGCTGGTTACATTTCAGTTTGCTCTACATGTTTTAGCAAGGACAGATAAACAGGACATATGGAGTTGATTATTTTTTTGGCTATAGGAAGTGGGTTTTTGTGCATTAAATATAGTAACTTTCTTTTTTTTAAGTATCTGAGAGGAAGCTTCCCCACACCCAGTGATTTAAAAAAAAAAAAAAAAAATCAGTATACATGTAACTTTCTTCACTCTCATTTTGTGCAGTGTAAGCTGGAAAGACTGCAATGTTTAATCTTGGTCTTGTACCAATAAATGACATAGTATCACATGAATGTTCTAAAAGATTAGGTGATATTTTATAAGAGCAAACATAAAAAGAAGACTAGTTGAAGTCCTTCCGCTGTGAATTCAGAATATAGAGAGTATGTGTTATGTTATTGTTCTTATTTTGCTGGAAACTTATTTATTTTGCCTTCTATGACTTCTACCTGTGTAGTAAGCTTGAAAAAACCCCATGTGTTATGAAGGGGAAAGGTTGGGTGAAATTGGTAATCCAAATTAAATACAAATAATACTCTCAAGTTTAGGGAGCCTGTGGGTGGGTGGACTTGGCAGACCTATCCATTGTGGTATGTTAGACTTGAAAGAGCATATGGAGATGATTATTTTCTGGCATTTTGTAGTAAAGGTTTTCGAAGAAGGAACTTTTAAAATTTTTAATTTTTTTTGCCTTTTTTTTTTGAAAAGAGGTGAAAAATAGGAAGAGTACCATCAGTTTGCTCTGAGGAGTATAACGGTTTGTTGTAGTAGCCTGTGGCAAAGCAATTTATTCAAAGGTAAGCTGCTCAAAGAAATTCTCCTACCGTTTTGCTGTTGGCTCTCTTGTTTTCTGCAGGCAGCCAGAGATCCTGTGCAGCTGGGACTAATACAGGATCCAGCTGGAACTTCTTTTATTGTTGTTCAGATGTCCGGTGATGGTCAGATCGGAGTTATTGTGTGGAAATTCAGTAAAGGAAAAGGGTAGGGTGGGAAAAAAAGTGACTCTCCATAAAAATATTCCAGTAAAAGCAACAGGAACTAGGAGTATCCATTTCAGAGCTCTGCCATAAAGCCCATCCTGAAACACTTAAACGCCTTCAGATTTTTGCTGGAGACTTGAAGTCATCTAAGAGTTTTTGGGTTGTTTTTTTAAACAGCAACAAAGTTGGCTGGTTGGAGTGGGAAGGTGGCTGTTCTTTTGAGTGACTTAATGGAAGAAAATACTGTTTTCTCATTCCCAGTACAAGGTTTTAGCTAAAACAAAGTTCTTTACTCTTTAAGGCATGGGTACAGTATGTAATGCTACAACATGGAGTATGTAAAACAGGTTGGATTTTACCAATTTCACTTATTCTGTGTTTCACTAGTCTTTGTTCTGCAGAGCCTAAGGCTGTTAGGAGGGGAGGACCCTAATATTTCTCTGTAGAATTTGGTTTATTTTTGATATATGAGGTGTTTCCAACTCCATAGACCATGCCTTGGATTGAGAGTAAATGAAATAAGTGAGCAATACAGCAGGTGGAGGGAATGGCAAGACTACTTGATGGTGATCAAAGTAATAAATTCTTTTTGCTTTCAAAACAGTTTGGTTTTTTTCCCCCTTGACAAAAGGTCACATTTCTTAGGTTTCTTTAGAACTGTAGCAAATCATGGTGTTGTTTAGTTACTTGAGACTAGAGATGCCAGTGTTGGAATGTTCTGTCCTTTGGGCGTCTTCCTTTCCAAATCTTCATTCCAAACTTGAGCTTGGCTGATGGAGTCCATCAAATAGCTCCCTGAATTTGAGAGTTCTTTCACTGTTACTTCAAGTCTTTAGTTTTGAATGTCGTGACTCAATCAGTTCGTAATTGCACCAGTCTAATTTAATAAGCTTAATAACAATAGTATACAAATTGTAAGTCCTGATTGACTGGAAGAGCTGGCTTAAAATGCTGTGAGTTATTTCCTTTAGTACTGCCAGTGACATGAATTTTAAAACATAACTACTGTCTCAGACATAATCCTGGACAGTGCATTCTCTTCCATGTGCCTTAATTGGTTGTTGTATTAATTTTTTTATTGGAGGACAAGTGAAAAAGAAAGGATAAAGGTTTGTGGTCAGTGTTTGGCCGTGGGACAGCCTGGCACTTTGCCCCGCAGTGCTAGAACAGAACAGCAACAACAACTTCTTTTCCTTCCTGAGCTAGAAGGAGCTGAGCTGTGACTTCAAAGTGGAAGTGAAATGTGGACAAACACTGTGCTTTGAAGGCAAAACACTTCTGGCACAAACCAATTTCAATGCAGAAACATCAATGATGTCCTTGTAAAAAGTCATTTTTGGAGTTCTGGAGCATGGGCACCCATACCAGTGGTAAGGATGAGGATTTTGTTTGGGTGGCAGGACTGATGCTGCCTGTGGATGAGTGACAGTAACAGTTGGTACTGGTTTGGGTTTTTTTTTAATTGGCATATGTCTCTTCTCTTTAATTAAACAAATGATGACATTTATATTGCTCTATTACTGCATTGCGTGATGTATATTGTGTACATCTGTTTGAGCTTTAGTCAGATTGTTTCCTTTCCCAAGCACCTTTGTATTTTATCTTCTAAATATAATATTTTAAGTGAACACCAGGCAAATAATTTGCTTTCCCTATTTATTTTTTTATTGTTATTGCAGTGATTAAATAACAAGAACTACATTTTATTTACCCTTGTTTTGTAAGAATGGTAGTCAGAGTTCTTTTCTCCCAGTTTTTAAAGGCTGTGGTATTTATTTGAATTGGGAAGAGCCCAAAGGAATCTCTTCCAGTTAATTGTGAAGTGCAGGTCAACTTCCAGTGCATTTTGCAGAGGTGGTTGTGTGTAGAGTCTGTCAGTACTGAAGACCGTTAAAACACAGTGACTCAAATGAGCAGCTTTGCTTACAGATTTGCTTTAAGATGCTTTGGCTGTATTCAGGATACATTAGAAGAAAAATTAAGAAGATATTTCTAGCTTGAGAATAAAATCTACGAGTGAAATTGAAGAAGGTAGGATGATGTCTTGAGTGTTGGAGAGAGAAAACGCTGCATTGCCACTTCTACTGTGCTGTGGTTTTCTGTGGAGCTCATATGGACTTGGGAGAGGATTTTCTAATGTGACTGGAGAACATCAGAAGGTCCTTCTCACATTTGAGAAATCATAGGACAACAATTCTAGCAAAGTTCTGGCTTTTCACTACCTTGTTTTACATTTTTGAAGAAAGGGTTTCCTGCTGAACAAACACATGTTAGCCTGATAGCATTTTCCTGTATTTGAATTGGGAACAGTCAAACGACTCAAAAAAAATTTATGTCAAAGCAGATACAGGGTTTTAGCATAGAATATGTGCCTACAATAAATCTATTCAGCTAATCAGTCTGCTTCCTTTCACTCCCACCCCCTTGCAGCTGGAAGTTCATCAGCTTCTCGCTACTATATCTGGCTTCCTCTTGAGACTCTGTGGGGCAGAGTTAGCAGTGGTGGCAGGCACTAATGAACAATGTCCTGATTATATTCGGCGGGGCTGTAGAAGTTGTCATTTTCCATTGCTGCCATTTCTTATGGAAAACATGTCATCAGTGGAGTGTGAGCACATCTTGTGTGCCGTGCAGAGCTGCTGCTGCAGGAGTTGGGGAGAGCATGTACATCACCATTACATCAGTGGGAGGTATTTTTAGATTTCATTAGTGACCAATTTGGCATTTAGAATGGAAAATGGATGACAGGGTTTTATTTTCATAAGTTCTTAGGCTAGGGTAATGCAGGATGTCTAGACTTTGATAGTTTGTAATGAATTATGCTTTGAGATTCTTTGGCACATGATGAGACTTTTTTTGAGGTACAACTGTGGAAGAATTCAGGAAAAAGAAAAATTAGGTGCTTCCATTTGTAAACGTCATGATAGAATATTTGCAGTCAGATCTGATGGAATCTAGTTAAAAACTTGTGTAGCAGTGATTTTTGTTGACCTTTTCTCTGTAAAGGATCACAGTGTAACTTTCAGAACCAGCTGTTGGACATGTGGTGATACTGGTTAAACATCTTCAGGGTCAGTTGGGTTTGGCACTCCTGTGTTCTGGTCCAGCTTCAAATGCTTCCAACAAAATGTCAAGGTCCACTTTATTAAGACATTGGAAAGATTGTAGCACAGATACTGTGATTGAAGAATATTTTAGAACTAGTTTTTGTATAATTTTGAAGTGGACTCCAGACTGCAGCCTGTCTAGATGTACTAGACAGAGGCTGTCAGGCTTAGATGATTATTGGTAACAAAAACCTATGCTTAATAGTGCCACCACTTTTCCTGCCAACAGCTTTTCTCAGTGGTCAGGAAATACTTAAAGCGATAAGGAGGTGACCTGTGAATGGCATTCTCCAGGTGTTCTGTACTCCCTGCTGTGTTGTCCGTGTTTGTGACACAGAGAATTCCTGAACTGCATCCGTAGGTTTTTCCACTCCTCATCCCGTGAGCTGTGGCAGCAGAGCTGCACACACCTGCTGCAGACTCCTGACACAAGTTACAGCTCGGGATTTCTGGTTGCCTAAGGCAAATTTAGGGTGATTGCAGGTATGTTAATATGAGTCAGATTTTTTCAGCCCTGTCCAAAGTTCGCCTTTGTGCAAGGCAGTGAACAGGTGGGACACTGCTCTGAGGGGACACTGCCTCTTTGCAAAGGTGTTGGGCAGAGGCTCCAGCCAGCCATGCTGTCGATGAAGCTGGTATCTGCAGGTGAAGAAATCACCATTTCCTGTAGGTTTTACTCATTTAGGAAGTGATACCCTTTTTGTCATTTTGAGGGGTAGCAGAACTAAAACATTGGGTCCTTCTCAATTGTTTCCCAGTCAACAAAAATGTTCCCTATCCGAGCATGGCAGGATGAAGGGGAAATCTGAGAAAGAATGTTTATTAATAGGAGCGGTGGGAGCTGGTGGATTTAAAAAGAGATTGAGGGTTGAATGCCAGTTGCTTACATTTGCAGGGAAAATGCTGAATTTTCTATGCTGTAAGTCTGAGATATTGAGAGTAATGAAACTAAATTACTTAGATCTTTGAAGTTGTATGGATATGATTTTTTTTTTCTTGTTAAGTACTTAGCTGAGAAAAATGATTAAATTATTTGAAAATAAAGTACAAAAGATTATGTGTTCAGATTATTTTTCACTGATCTCTGGAAGGAATGCAGTGATTTTGCCAGTAAGGGGCAGAGAAAACAGCTTAGAAAGGCCAATGTAATATTTTAGCAGATTTGGTCGAAACATTTAGGGCAAGTTTAAATGCAAGAATGTCTTTATTCAAATGAGTTTTTGATCAGAATGCCAGAAGGTCTGGTTGGAGTATGAAAAATCTTCCTTTTTGTACTATATAACTTATGTCTGTACTGACAAGGGTTCCAGCAGATGCTGAATGTGCTCTGTTTTGGCAGTCTGGAGAGCCAGATTTGGTATGAGCTGCTGATGGGCTTGTGCCAAGCAAAGAATGAGACACCAGGGGTTTGACCTTACGGTAAGTGGATCCCTCCAGCAGACTTCTTATCAGTGGACCAGATAAAAAGCTCTTTTATATCAGGATTAGGGACCTGTCAGGCTAATTGTTTCATGGTGTGGTGGCAACCAGCAATTCACAAAAGCCAGGCAGACTCTTTTCTGAGAATCTGAAAATGGTTTGCAGTCTTGAACTGAGCCTTACTGTTCCTTCACTGACAAATCTGTGAGTAAATTCCTGACTCTCTCGATGCCCTTTCAGACTACAGGGCACGTGGCCCTGTTGATGTAATAGGAAGAAACTAGAGCAGTTCAAGCCTAAGATAGCCAAGAAGCAAAATACTGTTTTACCTATAGTGTTTTTCTCTCCAGGTGCTGCAGCTGAGTGGTTTCCATAGCAGGTACCAGGGTTACTTTTTTGGAGGAGGCTGCAGGAATGTCGAAGCTTTCACAACATCAGGGCATCACATGGTGCACAGAATTGTGCATCCTGGACTCAGTCTCATTTTGGGAGGATGTAAATGCTGCCTGAGCAGTTCCTTGATAGATGAGCAGTCCTGTGTGGCACTCTGAGCTGCCTTTGGAGACATTCTTCAGGGAAGGAAAATCGCTTTCAAATCCGGCAGTTGCTCCACCTCCTTCAGCGTGCAACTGATCTTGGAAAATGAATAAATAGAAAGCTTCTGCAATAAATGCTCTTCTGAAATCTAACTCCAGAGCTGTGTCAGGGGCAGGGATGGGGGAAGGGGGGAAAATGAACTTTGCCTTGCCTTTTCTGAAAACTGGATTGTGTGCTTTAGAAACAGCCGGCAGTCCTAAGTAACGGCTCGTGCTCCCCACTAACAAGCAGAGCCCTTGCTGCCAGGAGGAGATGTAGATGGAAATTTGTCACAGAAAGACTGTCTGAGCCCCAACTGTTTTGCTGGAAACACAGTAGGTCTGATGAGCTGTGCCTGTACACTGAGCAGGATTGGGGGGTATCTGGCAGCCGACAGCAGGGTCTGGGCTCCGGGACCCCTCTGCAGCTGCTCAGCGACATTCCTGTCAATTTTCCATGCTGCTACTCGAAATGGATCTGACAGGAATGTCTGCTACCACTCTGGTGTGTTTGCTTTTCAAGTCTATTTTCCAAGGGCTGTCCTAGGGAAAAATGTAGGTGCATGGCAGCCAACCGTTTCCTCTTCCCAGTAATTGGGGGTGATGTGGGAAACAGCCGTTTTGTAAGGGTGAAGCTGAAACACACTGCTGCAATTTATTCTTTTTTCCTTCTCGTGCCATTTCAAAAACTGAAGGAATCAGTGTTCTTTTTTGCCTCTTCCTCACCCAAGTGATGACTTAGTCTCTGCTTTCAGAAGGAGTTGTCCCATCCTTGGTCCAAGATGCTTGGATTCTGCAGCTGAAAGAAGTTTAGATTGGCAGCAGAACATCTGTGGTTAGTCCAGTTGTTCACAGGGACTCCTGGGACTTGTGTGCCAGTGGGAGATGGAGTGTCCTTGCTTTCCTTTTCCTCCTCACATACTCCTTGGGACTGTGAGGAGAAAGAGTCCTGTCTCCTCCAGTAGTTTAAACTTTGCCCCACACTCCGCAGAGTTGCCAGGAATCGTCCCAAACCCTCTGAAGTGAACCCAGAGCCCAGTCTTGGTCAGTGGCAGCAGTAATTCACCAATCCAGTCTCCCAATCTGTAGGGGCTTTTTTGACCTGTTTTCCATCAGCAGTCGGTGCAGGTCACTCTCCCATGCTGGTCAGCTGAGGAGTTGTTTAAAGCTGAAGTGTTTTTTAATTCCTGTCAGTATTGCCTGTATATTTGGCTCAGTCACAAGTGAACTGTGCTGTCACAGAAACTGGTCTTGGGACCATCCAGCCCCTTTCCATCCAGTTCTTTGGATGATTCTGTGTAGTAACACGCTACACTTTTATTGGGCAAAATCACAAATGCCCCAAGTTAAAAGGTGCATCCTGCTCTTATTGTGTGGCTTAAAAGATGTTGCTCTTTGAAAGCTATTGCACCTAGACATTTAAATTTCAGAATTTCCTCTTCTTGCTGCAGGCAAGCAAAATCCACTGCTCTTTTGCTGCCATTTGATCGTGCTGCAGTGAGTGAAGGGTTTCAGATGCTGACAGGAGAGCTCTGCTGTGCCACTCAGCAGTGCTGTGCGTAGCTGCCGTGGGGATCTGTCCCTCTCACCTCCCAGGCAGTGTTGAGGGGACACCCTGATTTTCTTCCCAAGACTCCCACTTAAAATGTGGCTGTTCAGCATTGCAAGTGGATCTGTTAAGTGCTCTCAGCTGTTCTCCATGGCCTCTCCTGGTGTTACTGTGGGATCATTCTCTTGCTCGGGCGTGCTAAATTTTTTGGTGACCTGGATCTCGCCATGAAACTGTACAAAAGCAACTCAGAATTTATAGACTTTCACTCTATAAAGACTAAATTTGGGTCAGTGCACACTGTAATGTAGTATACTATAAGCAAAGGCTTTCAAATGCAAACATCAGAGGAAATGTATTTGATTTCAGCTCTAGCACTACATAAGCTCCCCATTTGTTTCTCCAGTTTTGCACATATGGACGCTCCACAGAGAGAAGATGATTACTGAGCTCTCCCCAAATCATTTATCTGTGAGACTCTGCCTTGCAGCATACATACTGAGGAGGGGGAAAAAATAATTTGTTTCTGTTTG
The DNA here is from genome assembly GCF_003031625.1 of Empidonax traillii. NCBI lineage: Eukaryota > Metazoa > Chordata > Aves > Passeriformes > Tyrannidae > Empidonax > Empidonax traillii. The sequence goes on from NW_020955232.1 coordinate 19,983, forward strand.
ACAGTGTTTTGTTGATCTGATGCAGTGTAAAGGAAAGGCTTGAGGCCTCTTATTTTTGGAAGGGTGATACCTGTATTTATAGCGATGGTATTACTACACAAAGCTGATTCTCATCACCCCTCCCCGTTATTTGCTGAGCAGAAAAAAAAAATCAAATGCAGTCATTTTGTTAAAAGCTGAAAGCAGAGTAAGAAAATTTTAAGGCACTATAAATGCCCCACTGTGCCTAAACAAGCAGGACAAGGCAAGACTGTGCATTTTTACTTACAGTGCTTGGCACTGCCCTGCATTGCGTTTGTCCCACATTACTTGGGTGTTACTGTTTTCTGTGCTGAAGGAGGACCGTGATGTTGGGATGTGATAGTGTGACAGTGTGTGGCTGCAGCACTGAAATCTGAATGGTGATTCACCACAATTCCTGAATAGTAGCTGGTAACTGATGCTGATGAAGGCACATGTTGTATTGGGTAGTATTTCCTGTACCTGTGCTGATCTGTTCGTAGCCCTTTCCAAAACACTGCAGTGTGGCCAGCAGCTCCCTTTTTAATTTCCACATTAGCTGGCATCAAATTTTTCTGCACTTCTTAAATATGCATGGCCATGCATATTTTAACACTTTATATTATTAATGCAAGTATTAATGTATTTGGGTAAGAGACTTAGAATGTTAAGTTAAACTCAGCTTTCTTTTCATATTCAGTAATTTGTATTTACATATTTTAGAAAGAAAAGTTGCCCTAGAAGCATCTTCTGAATCTTGAAGCAAGAGTAGAGCGACTTCAAAGGAAAAATGCTTCTAAAAGGAAATCCATGCTTATCTATTTTTAATATCAGGTTGAACTACTTTTAGGATGTAGAGAATCCAGCCTGTACGGGTGGGGTTTTGGGGCTGAGCTCAGCTGCTTTTAGGGCTGCCTGATGTCGGGGGGTTTCTGTCCCCTGTACCTCCCCGCTGCCAGGGCTTTCCGCTGTGCCTGTTCTGTGGTCCCTTGGTGAAACCATTTCTCCTGCTAAACTGGGGCAAAAACAGACCCAGAAAAAACACCTAAAGTAGCAAAGCCGTGCAGGACCATACAGGAGCTGGTACCGACCACTACCTGTGCAGTCTCACTCAGAGTTTGTCCCTGTGTGGTTTTTCTTCTTTCTCCCCAAGTGATGCTCCTTTATTTGCTTAAAAGTGGTTCTTTTATTTAGTTGTTGCAAAACACTTGGTTTCCTAATGGAAATATATAAAATGGTGAAATAAAATACATTATTGAAGTAAAAGGCGAATATAATGTAATGGTGACTCTCAGCCCTGCCTGTTCATGAAAACAACAGGGCATCGACAGTAAAAAAGAAATACTCATTAACTAAATCACACCCTGCTTTCTAATGGCCGGTATCTGTGGCAGTGGCCTAATTAGGAGCTGAAAAGCAAGGGAGGTGCCTCTTGGGTTTCTGTGGGTACATCTGCGTGCCAGGTGAAGATGTGGAAGTTGCTGTGAAGCACCTCTTTGTGCTCTGGTGCCGTTAAGAAGGGCAGCTCATGGCCAGCAGCGAGGATTAGCAGCTCATGCGAGAGCTTTGGGAAGCCTTTATGCTCCCTCCTTCCCTGCCCAGCTGTTGTTGCTCGTGTTCTCTGCACACACAGTTTGTAAAGGCACATGTGCTGCTGTTGCTCCTGCTGCTGCTGCAAACTCCTCTTCCCTTTGTGCTCCAGAGACAGCAGCAAATTCGCAGCTCCCCCGGCAGGGCCTGCCTTGTGTGACACCTGAGGTCAGGTGGGTTTGGGGAGGCAGGTAAAACGTGTGCATTGGATTTTTCTCCTTCCCTCCAGGTCGATGTTACCTCGACCCCGATTTTGCACAATTTTGCAACTGCCTACTTTCTACTTGACTAGAGATGTTAACACTAATTAAATTATGTATGGCTGTTTCTGACCAGGACAAAAACATAATCTTGCCTTGTTTGAAGTAATTCTTATGGATTATAATAAATACTGTTTGGTTTTTTTGGACAAGAGATGATTTCACACTTGGTGGTGCAGTTAACACTGCTGGACCTTTTCTGTCTAGAATAAAAATGTATTTCATATTTCCAATTTTTTATGCTTTTGTTTGTTCTTAAAAAAACCCCATAAGTGCGCATCACTGATATAATAAATCTACTGTGCAGTAGAAGTAAAAGAAAAAAATCTCAAAGGTTTAGCAGGCCACAAGGAAACTATTTCCTCTAAATTCCTGAAAATGTATTTTTATGTGGTAACAGGATTAATATTGTTAGGGTACCCCCTCATATTATTAGAAGCCCAAAAGGATAATATCTTAACTATAACTTGCCTGAAAAATGTTTTCAGGAACATCTTGTGATGGTGTGGTGGTTTCCAGCTGAACAGTGAGAAGGCTGGGGGTGTGTTGGAGCTTCTCCTCGGCCTTTGGCCACTAATGTGCCTTCTGGCCACAGAGTCCCTCGTGACTGAGAACTCCAAATAACTCTGCAAGCCATGAATTCTGCCCTAAATTCCTCATACCACCAACTGGTGATTTTCTTGTGTGCGAAAGGATATTGTGCAGAGGATTATTTCCCCCCTCTTAATGAAAGTGTGATTGTGCTCCTATGCTGGAACAGACTTCATAGCAAAGATTCTCGAATAAGGGAGTTAAAAAGAAGGAAGCAACCAAATCCAGCTGGTTTCACTGATTGAATTTAGTGCAGATGTGGTTTGTTTCTGCACTGAGAAGTGAATCCATTCAGAAGGATGTCCTCCTACGAAAACTTGTATGGAATTTTTAATAGCCACAAGTGGTCACAGAATTGTTTATACATCTTGTCTGAAAGCTGGAAAACGTTCCTATAATTAAGTTTAAAAAAAAGGGAGCATGTAGGGGGGAAAGGAAGAGAGATAGCCTGAGAACATCCGTTGAGGCAAATGTCCTGAGACAATCAGATTTGTTCTCAGAGGTGGATGTATATTATTTTAAAGGCCAGAAGAAACACGTCTCCCCACTCTGTGCATGGGCGAGGATGAGTTTGTTTAGTTTTAAGCCTTGCATTGTGTAAATATCTTTACACTTGCAAGATGTCTCAACTGCAGCAAAATGAAATTCCATCTAATTGTTCTTTGCTTGGAATGCAAATACCGAGGACCACCAATTTGGGACCGACACACAAGAAGGAAAATATTTATCTTGATGAAACCAGAAAGTTAGTTAAGCAAGGAGAGCCAGGCAGTTGTGTTGCTTCATAAGTAGGGTTACAGAATGAGTGTTTTGTCTGTCGTTAGAGATTGTTGGATGTTTGCTTTCTGCTGGCTGTGGAGGTTTCACTGTGTCCTCTGGAGAGGCTGAACTCTGGATCGGTTGAAGGGGTTGGGTGAGGTGGCTTTGGCTGGTGACTGCCAATCGAGAGGCTGAAGTGAAGTTAAACTCGGGAGTTTTGGTTCATGTAATACCATTGGAGACCTGGAAAATTATTTAAATTTTACTCCTGAAAAAGGTGAGGATATCAGGACTTGGAAAGTACTAGCTTTGTCTTCTGTCATGGGGTTTGCTCCTAGTTTTCACTAACCCGTGGGGTTTGTTCACTGCACTGAAACGCTTTTGTTCTTCTTTAGCATTTAAATGTTCATGCTAACTCCTCCCATCCTGTCTACTTAGTGTTTAGATTGGTGAAACACCAAAAAACCAGAAATGACTCAGGCAGGACAGCTCCAGGATTTGTTTTACAGAACAAGTGTGTGCTCTGAGAGCTCTTCTGTGTGGAGGATTGTGTGAACACAGGGTTGGAACAGCAGAAGTGTTCTTGCTGCTGGAGGCCAAAGGGTGGCTCATGGGGAGGGGTCTCCCCAGCCCTTGCCATGGACCTGCAATATTTGTATAGGACTGTAAAGATATTTCAATGCACATTGTCCTTCATTGTTAATATTTCAAAAGCCTTCATTGAAATACAGAAATACTGTTAATTTTTTTTTTTTTTTAAGACACAGAGTCCCAGCAACAGGGGCAATGGATGTAAAGCCATGGAGCCTCCTGAGCAAACACCTTCAGCCTCGGCAGTTCCAGGCTGGAATGCCACAAGCAGCCTTTAAAGAACCTTTTTTTCAGTGCATTCATTTTCCTCCTGATATGTTTTCTCACAGCATGAGTAAAGGGAGGCAGTGATGATACACAAGGATGAGAATAAGGCAAACATCTTCACACAGGCCCGTTTGTGGTGACTGCAGGATAGGACTCTGAGGAGTCATCACCCCTTCTCTGTGTGAATGGAAGGAAAATATTGCCTATACCAATAATTTCTGGAAGCTGAGCAGTGCTGTAACTCCCACTCAGTTATATCCTGATTCTTCTATTCTTATCAAGAGACACTGGAATCTTTTGGCTCTGATATTAATACCATTATTTAAAGATGTTGCATTAATGTGCAGTTTTATCTAAGTGCTCTGCTAGCGCAGAATCTTCTTTTCCAGCAGACTCCTTGTCTTGCATCTGGCAGATAGGTATTTGATGTGATTTCCTAATGCAGAAGGCAGGCTGACTCCATTTAGTTTATTCCTTTTTTGTCTAACAGCAGCATTAATTACACTGGGAGGGTTGTCTGGGCTGTGATCAGAGGAGAGGAACACACAGCAGGCAGTGTCTGGGTGCTGTAGGAAAAGGACTGAGGTGTTTGAGTTCTTTTTTTTTTTTTTTTTTTTTTTGGTGGGTTGCTTGAGCATAGAAAACTCTCACAATTTCACGTTGATTCCAAAAAGCAATTTCACTTGTTCCAGATAGTCCAAACCTGTCCCAAGGAGCCTTAAGTGCACAGTAGGGAAATGGAGAAGAAACTGCAGTGCCACTCACTGATGTGCAGCTTTGGGAGGGGTTTGTGGTAGTGGCTAATCCAGAGATTTTGTAACTCAGCTTGAAGAAAAAGCGAGCACCATCTATGAATTCTAAACATTTAATGGATAAAATGATATTCTGTTGGGATTCTGATTAGTATTCTCAGTTGCCAGCTAAGGTGAGAGTTACCAAAGCGTCTTGCTGTGGCAAAAAGTTAAAAATGTAAGAACTCTTGCTAATACTGGTACTGCAAAACTTTAATGTGATTGCACCTACAATACTGCAAAAATGCATTAAGGATATAATTGATTATATACAGTTTGCCTTTTTTATACTCAGCATTGGATAACAGTCTCAATTGTTTTTTGTTGCCAGTCCTCAGTTAACTAGCTGCAATATTTGTGGGGTGTGTTTGTACACAGTGTGAGCACAGTCACAAAATCCCTTGAGCTTTGATGTTTTAAGATCTTAGAATATACATGTAGTACAAAGGTGTGATGTAGGATTGTGTATTTATAAGGTCTGATGTGAAGAGACTCTTAGCGCTATTTGCATGCAAGGAATTTTTAGGAGTGGGTAGGTTTCTGATGAGATGAAAAGAAAAAGCAGGTAAACATGCTGAAGTCTGGTATTTGTTCAACAGAAGACTGTCATTTCCTAAACTGGAAGTAATTTAATCATGTTTGTATCTGGAGTAGTTAAATGAGATCATTTGCCGTAATTACTTCATGTCTAACAAGGTCTGTCGCCATTTGGATTTTATGTTGTGATTCGGATCCTAAAAGGAAAGGAGCTCAGCCACTGGATGTTGAAATAATCAATATATTTCATTATTAAGATTTGAACAGAAGCTATGTTTCAAATGTGACTTTAAAACTCTCCTCTCAAGCTGAACCTTTTTTTGGTAGTCTTCTTGTTATAACCTGTTAAATATGTATAGGACATAAAGCAGTGGCTTTGGCCATCCCAAATGACTTCACTTGTTGTGTGTTGCTGTTGGGACAGAACCATTTAAATACCTTATTAATTATTTTTGTTGTTCCATTTTACTGAGCTGGAAGGAAAAGCTGTTCTATAATTAACAAGCTGTTTCCAAGAAAGCATTAAAACTGTTATTGTAGGATCATTGCACAGGAGGGGAATGTTTGTGGTTGGTGTCTAGTGCTGTACAAAGGAGCAGGAGAAACCTCTGGCCAAAGGAGTTTCTTGCTGGGGAACATCTGGTGGCTCAAGAAAAGCAAAGGGTTTGTGCAAATAACTTTTGGTGTTTGAACTCAGCACCAGGATGCACATCTGGTGCATAGCACTGGATTTTCTTTGACTTTTTTTCTCTGAAAGATAGTCGTGCCTTTGGAGTCATAATTCATTTACATGAAGAATTCTGATGTGTTACCGGTATAATAGGAATTATATCAGACTTGAATTTGGCAGTGAAGCTGTAGAGCCAAATCTTACCACATTGTATGATAACAAGATTCCTTTCATTGTCTGTCTGTCTTTTGAAAGATAGATTCTGTCCACAGTCATTCATTCAGTTACCTTAATTAAGACTTCTGTAGATTACCAATAAATTAGGTTTGGCTTTCATTTGTGAGTTTGTTTGTTTGGTTTGGTTTGTTTTTTTTTCCTGATAATTATCCCAGCTTAAAAAAAAAAAATTAATGTTCTGATGATTCATGTAAACTTGCTTTTCTTAATCAGTTTATTAAGTTTTCTGTGATGAGGTATGTTTGCAAATGCTCAAACCCTGTTCATTTTGCTGTGTTGCAGTGCCTGATGACCTCTCTCTAGAAGAAAGAGAAGAGCTTTTAAATATTCGTCGCAGGAAAAAAGAACTGATTGATGATATTGAGGTAATTGATTTTTCTGTGGAGAGCCTTGGAAAGCTGCTTCAGTACATTAAGTTACAGTACTAGATCTGAATTACAGGTAGTGGTTTTAAAAGCATATAAATGGCTTAAGCTAAATATTACTGGTAGTGACTCGGATTTATGTTCATATGTGTGATTCACAAATGGTAACTCCTGAACTGACATATGGACAGATTTGATTTGTGTAACCAACAACTCCTTAAACAGCAGATTTGCATCCAGAATAGGAGTGAGAAATCTGGGTGAAGAAATCTTGTAATGATGATTTGATTTTGGTGCTCTGACACAAGCACACGCTGGAAGGCCAGATCCATGTGTTTGTCAGTCATTCAGTTGTGGTAAAATATTCAAACATCTAAGGAAGCCCTAAGATTCATCCCTTTTCTTCAGGTAACTAGCAAATGTGAGAAAATAAACCCCAACTGATGATATTATTGTACGACTGATGATTTCAAAAGGTATTTCAACGTGAGGTAATGTGTTGTCCTTCCTTCTTTTGACAGAGATTAAAATTTGAAATTGCTGAGGTTATGACTGAAATTGATAATCTGACAAGTGTAGAAGAAAGGTAAGTAATGCCAACATCTGGACATGATTAAGACCTTGGAGCAGGTCTTCCAGGAACAGCAAATAAAATTAGCTTTCTCATGCTAAACAAACATTGGATCACCTTTATTTAGTCTGTTATAAAGTCTTCAAAGCCTGACTTTATCCTATACAGATGTTTCATTAAATTGGATAGATAATATGTTGGATAGAATGTAATATTTTAGACTGTCCAGTTGATCAGGACATAGTTCTCTGAAGCTGCAATCATTTCAAGGAATTGAAAATAGTAACATAATATCCCCCCTCTGTAACAAGTGAATATCTTGTTTTCGTCGTAGAAGATACAAAGTAGCCAAAATACAAATTAAAAATATATCTAGAAGTTGTTGTTGTAGTAAAAGAGCAACTGATAACAGCTTGTTGTTTCTTCTTTTCCTCCATATGTAGCAAAACTACACAAAGGAATAAGCAAATAGCCATGGGGAGGAAGAAATTCAACATGGACCCTAAGAAGGTAGAGCATTTTTTTTCCCCACTTGTCAGGAGTCAGTTTTTGCTTGTAATATGATGTGTGACAAATTCATTCACGTTTTGCTTAAGAACCATTTCTGATAATGTCAGTTCTCAGGCCTCATTTGCACATCCTGTAACAGCCTGAGCACAGGGTTAAATTGGGAGCAGTCTTGGAGTTCTTTGGTGTTTGGTTATTAGTGAGGCCATACATTTATTTTTTTTTTTATTACTCCCTATTTTTTTCTTCCAAAACGCCTTTACCATGTTTTTTTTAATTTGGTCTCCTGCAGACTGTATTTGCAGATCTAAATTCTGTTTGTGCAAAAGGGACCTGTATGTGTTTCTACATTGTGTGTATACACATGGCTGTGTACCCATCTGACTTGTACAAATCCCTGCAGGCAGGAATTTGGTTACCAGTTTCAATAACTATGTTGTGCATTATCCAAGAAATAAAATACTTCATTTTTCTGGAGTGCCTCTATGTTTCTTAAATAATTGTTAATTTTCTGGAAAATCTGGGAACCTGCACATTTTCTTACAGACCCTCCTGACATATTTAAAAGAGCTGCTTTGACATATTTGACTTCTAGTCTTTACTCTTTTCACTTTTCATCCTCCTTGCTTTGTTTTATTGTCTTCTGTTGTTTGAGATTCCATTTGGAATTTGTTTTTTTGGAAATCATTTAACATTTGTTTCTCTGCGTTCTTGACACGTTTTCTTTCCAGTGGTGGTGAATTCAGTTACATTTTGGTGGCTTTCCTGAAATGTTCCAAGTGCAGCGATGGCTTCTGTTCTTCAGGATGTTTTCAGTTTGCCAGAAACTCCCAAGTGTTTTATAAAGAGCCCTTTTTAAAGTGCTGGCCGTGCCTTTTAATTTTTGTTTTCCATTTTGTTGACTGCCTAACTTCTGTCGAGGGCAGAACACCCCCAGATATCCTGATAGTTTGTTGTCCTCCGGCTCTTTCGTGGCCTAGAAGTTTGTGGCAGAGTCACAGGATGATGTCAGATGCTTCCACTCCAGCGTTAACTATTTTCTGTTACTGTTCTCGCTGGCTGAAATTATTTCTATAAATAGATGCTGTGGCCACATTGCTACTGTAATATAATTTAAATGTGGTAAACAGACTTAGAGTAGTAATTTCTTAATAATGTCTGTGGATCAGTGGGGGCCTGCAGGAGCTGGGTCATCGTGCTGTTTGCAGCTCCTGCTTTGAGTTAGAGACAAAATATAAGTCCTGATGTTGGGAAAACTCACTCGAGTTCATTTTGAAGAGGATGTTTTTCATTCATAAATGGGAGGGAAGATGGTCTCTGGAGTTAGGAATGCCAGAGAACTGGGGTAGTAATACTTGTGCAGAATCCCAGTTTTCTCCTTTAAAACCAAGTAACAGAGTTCTCATGTTTTACATGTTCTGGTCCGTGTGTAGAGCAGTTCTCCCTTTCCTCCCTCTGAAAGTAGCTCTGGAAATAGTGTTTAATGCATGGACTTGAAATGTGCTACACTCCAGGCAGCACTGCCTGTGCTGAGCCCAGGGAGTGAATTCTCTGTGACAAAGGCTGGGTTTAAATGGCTGCAAACTTTGTCATGAGGTTACCGTGAAAGCGATGAAACTCAGAGCAGATTTCGTTGCGTTGACTTCAATCTGTGCGATATTTGTAGCGAACGTTGAATGTTTCTGTAGGCACGAGGTTTGTGTGGGGAAGTTAAACCAGTGCAGCTGTCTCTTGTCTCCTGTCAGTCTAGAGAATAAAATTTGCATCAAGACAAAAGATAGCGTAGGAGGTGACAGGGGCTTGCCTGGCCTATTTTGCCATTTATTCCAGACGCTGGAGTTGTTGTCCCAGACAGATTCCTTTTCCTGTCTGTTTGACTTCTGGTTCTTGAGCATCTTAAGAATAATTAAAAAAAAAAATAAATTGATTTTTGCAGTAAATTGAAGTCTCTGCTTTCCGTGCTTCTGGTCATGTTCATTATCAGTAACTTGTACAACTTTAAGAAAACTATTCAGGTCAGTCTATTTATACTGAGTGTGAATAATACGGGCCAGGTGTTGGACAAGGGAATCTGCTGTTCCTGGTGTTGTTACAGGGAAGGTTCTCTGTTGGTTGACAGAGCTTTTTGGATAACTTGGTGTGGGAAAAACCACTATGTTTTGTAGTCCAATATTGTCTAAATATTTAGTTATCAAATAAGCTTTGTAGGGATCGATTTCAAGGGAAGCTCAGCTATTTCTGCTTCAAGATAAAATAGATGCTTTGCAAAGAAATCATGTCTGTTGTGAAATGACTTATCAAAATATTAAGTTGTCAGAGTAGCAGCCTGGCATTGAAATTTTCAGATGATGATAAAATTGTTCTGAGAGAATTGCATCCCAGACTCTCTAAAGAAATCTTCAAGCTTTATACCATCATAGTTCATTTTCTTTGTTAAATTAGGTCAGAAAATTGACTTTTTTTTTTTTTTTTGTCAGACAGGTAATCATTTCATTATCCAAAGCTAGAATTAACCAAACAAAAAGATAATTACTGTTTTGAATGTCACTAGAAGGCCACCTATGCCATGCCAAAAAATAATGGATTTTTTTCCGTTGTAGTGAAATAAAAAAGAAATATATTCCACTTGCAGAAAATAACAAAATTCTGATAATCCTGAAATATTGTAGGTGAACATATTAGTAATTTCTTATTAACCTCTTTTGCACATACTTAGAATCCAAGACATTATGATTCCTTACAGTTCCCATTTCTACATTCCACTAGCATGCTGTTAACAGTTTGAAGAAATCAGCAGGAACAGCAACGTCTTTGGGAGAGAAAAAGAGTTGGTTCTCTCTTCACGACCTGCTGAGTGCTGGAACAACCTCCCTCCCATCCTTTACCCAATCTTTATATAACCCTTAGTCTCCTTTCTTTGCCCCTTTGCAGAAGGTTCCCTGGGCTCCCCCGGCGCGTGCCAGTTGTAGGGCAGTAATTTACGGAGGCCCAGGAGTGAGTCCAGGGGCTTTACCGAGTTCCCTCTGAGGGACAGGGTAAGACTCTCCCCCTGCCTTCCCTAGAAGCTCCGTGGTAGAAGCTTGGCTGGTTTCTGAGCAGTGTGTGACTGGTGTGGCTCCAATCCTTTGTGAATAGTTCAGTCCCAGCCTAGCCAGAACCCTCGGATAGTCCCAATGTCAGCAGAAACTCCTTGAAACCGGTTTCGGTATCTTCAGCTGCCACTTCCATGGCAAGTAGTGGCTTGATGTATTGGGTTGCAGTTTGTAGATTATAACAGGTGCTTTATTTCGTGTCATGGTGGTAATTAAGTTGTTTCCACGTACCTCTTCATTATGTGATTTTGCAAATTACGTCTCTGTAGACGTTTCTGCGAGGGCCAGCTCGCACACTGACTCAAAGAGCAACATGGAATTGTTATTCAATTAGTATTTGATCTTCCTGTTATTGAGGGATTCAAACTGCCACCTAGTACTTCTAGCCTTAAAAATGTGTTCTCATTTTTCATCTTTAAACCAGTACTATATACTGCTTATGTAAGTGGAAAAACATTTGTTTGCCATTTCATTTAAAAACGTAAAAATCTGTAGGTTAATGTAATTCTCAATGTGCTATGTATATGTCTGTGTAAGTACATTAATACCAAATGTTATGAGCAGTATTTCCATCAATGATTGTGGAAGAAAACATAACATTCTTTTTCCTCTGGAATTGTTCTTCCTAGGGAATACAGTTCCTGATAGAAAATGACCTCCTGCAGAACACTGCAGAAGACATTGCACAGTTCCTTTATAAAGGAGAAGGATTAAATAAAACGGTAATTGGAGATTACCTCGGTGAAAGGTAAAAGAGAAATATTGAAATTGAAACTTTATTCTTGAGTTTATAGAGCATATTTACAGGTTTGGGCTGGTTACCTTCCCCTTCACAGGCTGCGTGAGAGAGATGCTCAACTATTCTATAAAAACCACAGTGGGATGTGAAGCTGCTGCAGCATTGTGATAGGGCTTTTTTCCTGTTAGGTTGTTGGTTTTAAATGGGTACATTGTGGGATGATACTTAATAAACTGTAATTTATTATTTTGAGAAATGTGGCTATAGTGCAGAATTAACACTGTAAGCTTTTGGAATGTCTGGGAGTTGTATTGCAGCAGTTCTGGTACCTCTCGGTGCTGTGTCCAGAGAAGAGCCATTGACAATCAGTAATAATCAGACAGGAAAGAAATTACTTATTACAACGGGTAGTCCCCGGGACAATAGCTGTTGTCAGGTTTAGTGTTGTCATCTTCCCTGCACAGAGACTTCCCGTGAGTCAGCAGGTGTCTCAAAGGGCAGCTGCACCGGATCCTTACCAATCCTAGTACAAGAAACATGCAACATGTGTGTTAATGCAACAGTTGCAAAACACAGCCAGGATGCAAATCACTTCCATGGCTGTGCAACCCAGGAATTGATTTTGGAAAAGGCAGCCGAGAGCCAGGCAGTGCAGGGTGGGTTGGAGTGTGTGTGACGTGCTGGCACATGTTCAGGTGCCAGTTGTGGAGGTTTAGCAGTTGACTCATTTAGGATAAACTCCTGTGGGGATGTGTTGTGGCAGATCCCTTTTTGAGACACCCCAGTCTGCTTTGCGGCATCAACAGCTCGGTTTGTGCTCAGCAATTTCCTCTTGACATTTAGGCTTAATGGAAGTTTTTACTGTAATACCTTTTGAAAATAGATCTTCACTGTGGAGTCTATACAGAATATGTAGACATGTCAGCAGTTTTTATACGACAGAATTGTGTTGCTTCTCTTGAATATTTGGGCAGTCAGTATTATAAAACCACTTGGTTGTTAATATCCATAATTGCAGAACTGTAACAAGGCCTGGATAAAGCAATCTGTGTTCTCCTGTGAGAGCTGTACCTTGGCATCATCTTCTGAAACATTTCCAGTTTTTCTAGCCCCATTCCCAGAACCCTGTGCTCATGCAGAAAGGTCTTGCCAGTATGTCCAGGCTCACTGGAATCATTAATAATATTCATGTGATTTATTTAAGTGAGTGCACATTTAAAATTTAAAGTGTTATTGCTCGTTCTGCTGCTTCTCTGGCAGGGATGGTGAACAGCACTGTGGTCTAATCTGACAACACAACCTTCCTTAATGCTGAGTGGGTACAGAGAGAAATATGCAATTCATCTTTATCTTCTGAGTTTTTCAAGACTGACACACTGTCAAGTTTAGTGGTCACACTGAATAGCAAATTCAATCAAGATATTTTGTATAGATCTATGAACTGGAGAGTAAGGTCTTGGGGGAAATGAAAAAAGTGGACACATTGCTCCTATTTTGCCACAAGGCAGAAGCAGTCTGTCCATTTTAAGGAGCAGTTGAAATCAAAAAGAAATTTTAAAATTATCCTCTGCTTTAAAAGGAGCTTTTTTGCAATGTATCCAGTCAGTCTACATAAATTGTTTTTTTGTGTGTTTCCTCATTTCTGTGAAGGGTGGAATATTAACATGGTAATGGGAAAGCAAATGGTATTTCTTTCTATTTTTTTTCTTTTCACATATATGAATTAGTAAGGGGTGACCGTGAAGAGATGACAATCTGATTATCAGGAACGTGTGTGGAAATGTCAAGGCAGCCGTGTCTGGAGTGGGGAATTGGTTCATCATACTCTGTTGAGCTGCAACATTAATTTCCTGGAATCCTAATAATTTTTATTCAGTTTTTTCTGAAAAGAATGTATTAAACCTTTAGGTCCTGGGGTGAAATAAATACCCTGAGGTAAAATAAAATGTGACAACTGAGGTGTCTTAAGCTGCTGGTTTTGCCTTTGTGACTCCCTCACAAACAGGCTCTGGAGTGATGTGTGCTGTGTGAATAGCAGAGCATTGGAGGGATGAGCTTTTGCTGACTTCCACACTAACTTCTGTCAAGGCATTTGGAGTCTGAGGAAGTTCTTTTTTACTTTGCCCCTCCCTCTCGGGGGCCATCGTGAATTACTTCTGCATTCTAGCTAAATATAGCTGAAGACAAGAATGAATGAAATATTTGTGTAACATTCTGCCATAAAGAGGTATATTTGAAATTACTGACTTTTATAGTCTTACAGCACTCAGCAAACTGAAAAAAATTAATGGTAAAATGGGATAACACCTGAAGAGTTACAATAAATAAGGGATGAATTACATCCTATAAAAGATTTAAGATTTATTTCTGTGTGGGTAGGTCTTCATTTATATTTTTTAGTGGCTTCCTAGACCTTTCATGTTATTTAGCTCATGTCCTTGGAGGTGTACCCAGCACAAGTAATCACAAACATATAAACAAAATCGATCTTTTGCTCAGTAGCACCCCTGTGGATGCTCTTTTGTTCCACTGTGATGCCACTTCACTGGAAAGCAGCTGCACAGTTGGATTGTGCATTGCTGAATTTGCTAGAATGGCTTTGATTTGCTTGGCAGAGCTGGTGTGTTTTTCTGTAAACAGTGTGGGAACATCCCAGTGAATGAATAGTTGGCTTTAAGGTATTTACCGGTGAGTGTTACAGGTTGGTCTGACTATGCAGTTAGTCAGTAATGCAACAGATAATTCCTGGGGGTTCACACCTTTCCATTTTCGGGTGGAGGCTGATATGCAACATTCTGTCTTGCTGATGTATTTGAAGCACACCCTGAGGATTAGAAACCTTTGTGCTTCTGGCAGATGAACTGAGTGATGGTGCAGGCTGAGTTCTGTCTGCATCCAAATAGTCTTGTGTTCATTAATGCTTAAATGTGACTTTTGCACTTAAACACCTTTGTATCAAACAAAGCATCGTTTGACTCGTGATTTACACAGAAATGTAAAAGATGGGTTGAGAGGAAGCTCATTCAAAACCTATTTTGATTTTAGTAACCTTTCATTGTAACAGTTTTTGAGAATGGAATAAGAATACAGTACATACTAAGTAGCTCTTTTCAAAAGCTGGTTTTTCTCTGGGATAAAATCAGTTGAAGCATTTTTGTTTCTTATGTTTGTACATAAATTAAGAGACTGCTTTAATATTTTCTGTTCTTAGAGGGGGAAAAAGGATAGTTTGTTTCTCATGTGCTTTATGGAGATAGAAATTAATTTTCCATTGACCATTGTTTAAGAGTTCATGACACAATGAATGAATTCTTTCTGCAAAAGGATTTACCAAATACATTTGTTGGGTATCATCTTATATCAAGGCAGGTGCTGTAATAATAGAAGTGAAGCAAAGAAAGCCAGGCCAATTTGGGGTAATTCAAATAAGCAGTTCTAAAATCAGTTTCAGTGCACTGGCTCTTGTTGATCTATCAGCAAAAATGGGCAAAATACTAGTGTTAAATATTAAAATACCTTTCAAATACATGTGTAGACTATTTCTGAGGGCTTGATTTGATCAGTGTGATTGTTTATTTCCTTGCTTATTCTCCGAAGCAAATAGAGATAACTAACAAGTCTCTAAAGTTCAGAATTGTCATTGTCTCTTTCCTTTTTTTGTTTTTCACAGAGATGAATTTAATATTAAAGTTCTTCAGGCTTTTGTTGAACTCCATGAGTTCGCTGATCTCAATCTTGTACAAGCCTTAAGGTGAGTAAATTCTTTCTGGTTTTTGACCTGAGCTTCCTTTATCAAATTGCATGTTCCTGTGAGTCACTGTGTTGATTTATTGGTCAGAAAGCTGCTCCTCAGCTCAGCACAAGTGTACTGAGCATTACTGTGCAGCTGAACAGAGACAGCTCTGTTTAACCCTTCCCATGGCTGGTGTGTGTGCTGCCCTTGGGGGTGACATCCTGATTATTTCAGACTAATACAAGCAACTGAAATGTAGCTGTAACTCCTCGGTGTTCCTGCCATGTGGACATTTGAAGATCTGTTTTTAATCTTAGCACAGAGATAGGTTAAAAAAGGAACAAACTCTTTACTTAAACAGATAATTGTCTTCCTCCTTTCCTTCCACCTCAGCTTGTCCCTCTGGGCAGGGAGGGGGAGAAATCCCCTGGCCGTGATCAGTGATAATTTCCAATTTCAAAGAGATAAACTTTGAAACAGCCATTTCCTTGTACTTCCCTCAGAGTTTCCCACTTGTCATGTGAAAGAGAGTGTGATATCTCAGTCTGTTTTTTCTCCCCTTGCTGAATGAACAATTCACTTGATTTCTCTGGGCTGCCTGCACACAGTGACCTTGTGAGGTCCCTTCTCCTCTCCGTGAAGATCCGTAACAGATCGAGCAAATTAAGTTGACTCAGACAGTTCTGCCTGTTTTGTTGCCGCGAGTGACTCCCTCCTGCCACCGGAGAAACGGGAATGTCCGTGTGATCCTTGTTTCTGGTGCAGCGCCTTGTGATGTGGAGTCAGAACAGCTTTGCTATGGTTGAGTGATGTGCTGATGATAACTTGAGTTGCCTGAGATTTGAGCCAAGGAAGCCTTTTCTGTGACTGCTGAAGCTTGTCTGGGAGGCTCCGTGTTCCTGTCCCTTTTACCCAATTTACCGTTAGGTTTGACTTTATTCTTCCTTAGCAGCTGCTACTATTAAATGTTTGTATTTTGGTAGCTTACAAAATTCGTGGTCTGGAACGTTGCACGAGGTGAGTAAAAGAGTATCTAGAGCTGACAAACTAAAGATGGCCTGTGACACTTTAATACAATGTCCTGAAATAAAAACTGATGAAGACAGGAATAAATGATCATTATATTGGCATCCAGGGTACAGGGAAGAACGAGGACTTGTTTTGCATGGCAGAGCATGTAACTTTGCTGGTTCAGACCCTGGTTTAATTCAGATCATTCTTTTGCTAAGAGATAAAAGAATAAATGATGAAATTCATTGGAACTTGGCAGTACCACAGTGTGCCAAAAGTAAATTTGTCAAGACTTCTGTCCTGTATGCATTCCAGTGTACCTACATGTAGAAACAGTCCACCACAAAAGTAAACTCTGTGTTCCAGTTCATGATGCTAAAACAGCAGCACAGATCTGCTGCACATATTACAAAATTACTGAAATCTTGACATAAGTCATTCTTTTTAAGACCTAGGTTTGAGTCTTGTAGGGTGAACTTAGAATAGACAGGCAGCATCTCTCTAAGCACTGGGGTTTTCTTGCTCTTGTCACTATTTTTAAAATGGTTTTGATGAGTTTCAGTAAAGATGTTAAGTCTTTTTGTATTCCTTGTTTCTCTCCCCTACCAGAAATATTTTGTGTAATGTGTCTTTTTACATTGTAAGTAAAGTCTAGCTGACTGTTCATTGCTTTTTGTAGCCAGGAAACCCAGGGAGGATTGAACTCATTCTTTTTTTCCCCCCTAGCATTCTCATGGCAAAAATGGGATGCATACAGAAAATTGTTTACTAGTCTGGAAAAAAGAGAGAGCCTCAGAATATGAACTGCCATATTATCTTGCCTGATAGCATGCAGTGTTGCTGGCTGAATTTCTGGGCTAGCCATCTGTGCATGTTGCTTTATAATAGCTCCTGACTTGTGTGTTGAGAGATTGAGAACATATTTCTAGGACATTCTCTATAGACAGTGCTGATTTATTTCGTTGTTTGTTTCGGATTGTTAGTGATATATGCTTAACATATAAATACTGCAATGTGTAACAACTCTTCTTCCCTTCCATAGGCAGTTTCTGTGGAGCTTCAGACTCCCAGGAGAGGCTCAAAAAATTGATCGTATGATGGAAGCTTTTGCTTCACGTTATTGCCTTTGTAACCCAGGAGTCTTCCAGTCTACAGGTCAGTCACAGGACACAGCAGGGGTTCTTAAGTACATATATGATCCAAACATAAATATATATATATATATATGTTCTTCTACAACTGATTCAAGGAGTCAATGGCCAGTTTGGAAATTCAGGTTAAAATTTCTGAGAACTGAGAAAATGTGAGTGTCCAATCCAGGCAATGCAAGCTTATGGTTAGAATGCACTTCCATTTATAAAACTTCAGCATTAATATATATCTAAGTCAGTTAAAGTATAAAACACACTTCAGAAATGTCACCAAAGATTTTGTCAAGGGATTGGAAAAGAAAGATTTTCAGAGGTTTAAGGGCAGAAGAGACCAATAGGTTGGGTGGTCTCCTCTGTCAGTTATAAGGACTTTATACCTCACTATCTCTGTATCAAGTCCCCTCTATGTGGCTATAGTATTATCTGGAAAGTCATCCATCCTCTTTAGCAGCCTGCTCAGCAATAATTGATCTCAGTTAGAAATGCACCTCAGTTTCCCATGGAGTTATTTACCCAATTGACTTAAATTCTTAAATCATAAAAGCTACCAAAACGTTGTGATACTGCCCAGAATGCTGGGCATTGTTGGGCTCTTTGGTTATAGGCACACGTAGTTTGCTGTTGATCACTTAATTTGAGGAACAGATAGGGTAGGAAAAGGTGGATGTAGAGCAGGTCTGCAACAGCCTAGAGGGGAAAATACTGAAACCAAAATGCTGAAGGTGCATGAATATTTTTTCCTCTGTGTAGCAGAGAGGTTTCCATTCTGCTTTTTCTTACACAGAATCTGGAACTCAGGGAGACTTTACTATAATCATAACCATGTCAAGAGGCACGATAAGATTTCCTTTGTCATCTTCTGATATTATCCAGTAGCACTGGCTGCCTCCTGTATGCCAGGGAATTGAGTCAGGGTCATTTGCAGTCTTTCTAAATGCAATTCAAAATACTATTTTGAAGAGACAGTTCTTCCTCTTTGGAGAAAGCTTTGGAAATACTCTGAGTAGGAGGAGGCTGATTGACCAAGTTTATTATAGGATGTACCACATGATCTAGGCAGTCTGTGTGCAGAGAACATTTTGCCCAACGACACTTCAGTGTTTTAAGTGAAATGCTAATTTAGGGTGGTAGCAATGATTTCATAGAGTTAATTTTTTTTTTGGATTCTCGTACTGTTTTTCTCATAGTGGCTTTTAATTTGAAATCCAACCTTTTTCTTCTTAGGCTTGCTTGAACGGTTTAAAGAAAGATTTGAGACTTTTTATGTGCAGTGTTCAGGATTCCTTGGCTTCCTGTTTCTTTTTCTTTATCGGTCAGGATGAGCTGTGTGTTAACGTCACAGGTTGGTGCCCCCACCACGCAGACAAACCATTTTTGCCCCTCTGCTTTCAGACACGTGCTACGTGCTCTCCTTTGCCATCATCATGCTGAACACCAGCCTGCACAACCACAACGTGCGGGACAAGCCGACCGTGGAGAGGTTCATCTCCATGAACCGCGGGATCAACGAGGGCGGAGACCTCCCCGAGGAGCTGCTGCGGGTGAGACGAGGCATGGCCTGGGGTCTCCATAGCAGGCACCACAGTGTGGGCAGCGGTTCTCAGGCAGATCTGTCGAGGGAGGGCGAGAGGAGCATTTTCTAGCTTGCATAACCACTCGAGGAGCTGCAAGCAGCTTTTTGTGATGTTCACAGCTGCTTCGAGCTCGCTCTCCCTGTGCCCAACCTTTTGGTGAGGAGAGAAGATTTCAGAGGAAACACTCTGTGTATCAATCAGTGGTTTGCTGGTGGTAAAATTCTCGGGGAATTGGCTTCTTAGGAAAAAAAAGTAGTATTTCTGGATAATTTCCAGAGAAAACTGGAAAAAATAGTAACAATAATTGGTTATTGCCTCTCATTTCTTTCCATGTGTCTTGTGGAGCTCCCTCCTGTCCCTTGGGAAATGAGTAAAAACATGTATTGTAAGATATGTGATAGCCCACCCCATTTTCTGAAAACCCAGATTCATTTGGCAAAACTTGTTCTAAAAGAGACCTGATACTGAGACCTGGGAAAAGCTGAATGCTGAAATAAAATTAAAATGTCATTACTGGGAGTGCTTATGAAGTTGGTACTAAAAAGAGAGACTTGTTTATAGATGTGGTGGTTTAAAATCAAATTTGATGGAAGTTGTAAAGATTGAGAAGGGAGAGTCCAGTATTTGATGGACAGTATTTCCTATGCTTTTAATACAAACAGTCTGAGAAGCAATAAGATGTCCTGGTTGCATTTGCTATTAAGACATTTATTAATGAGGTCTTTTTCCTTTCTTTTTTTTTTTTTATTCTTCTAGAATTTGTACGAAAGTATTAAGAATGAGCCGTTTAAAATTCCAGAGGATGATGGAAATGACCTAACACATACTTTTTTTAATCCAGATAGAGAAGGTTGGCTGCTGAAATTAGGTTAGTCACAAGGGCACTTGTGCTGCTGGGTGTTTGTTCATTGTTTAGCATGTTTGCTGCTTCTGTGTCTGCTTTCCTGGGAAGGTAACAGGATTAACTTTGCTTTTAAAAGTGGATGAACCAAAAATAAGTAGCTCCTTTAGGTCTGGAGGCCGTTACTCTTTATTTTGTGTATCCAAATTAGCCATCTTGTTTCAGACTCTGGAGTTTTATTTCTGACAGACGAGAAATAAAAACTCGGCTACAAAAAGGAAACACCACATGGTATTTGCCACATGCTGTGACTGATAAATAACAACTAAGTCTCCATAAGGTCATTTCAGAAAACTGTGTGATACTTCAACTCAGTTTTCTGTGTACCAAAAAAAGGATTTCTCCTCGAATGGTTATTTTTGTATGTCTTTATTTTTCCATATTATTTGTGAGTTTCTCTTGGTTTGGTTTTGGCTATGATTTTTTAATGAGTGGTTTAAATGTGCCTTCTTGTTTTCCTTATGGCCTATGACCTATCACCTTTCTGTTCTGTGACTGGCTGTCTCTGCTTATTCTGCATTAGGAGGTACGTATCTGATGCTTTCCAGTCCCCTCTTCTTCAGTTGCTCATTCTTTTATTTTCTTCCTCCTGCCCTCCTGGGTTTTTTTTCTTTTTTTTTTTTTTTTTTTTTTTTTTTTTTTTTTTTTTTTTTTTTTTTTT
>NW_020955232.1:40592-70910 GCF_003031625.1 Empidonax traillii
ATTTTTTAATCAGATTTGTTGTAGCATTTTGCTCTTTCACTCAGTGTCACTAACAGTGTCATCAGTGGTGCTCTGGGAGATGGGCATGTCAGTGTTTTAACTCACATGCGAGCGTGTTCTGCAGAGGAAGAAAGTGTTTACATGTAAAGCAGGAAAATAAGGATGACTTCAGCATACTTTCCTTATTCATGGAAGAACACAACAAGGACAGAATAATCTCTGTGGAGAGTAAACAAGTCTTACTCTGTCCTGAAGTTTCAGAGTGATGTTGTTGCTTGTTTATCAGTGATAATATTGAAAGACGGATTACATTTGAACTATGTATTTATAAAAACTGTTCTCTTTCCTGTTTATTTTCCTCTGTAAATAACACAGTCAGCTTACTGAACAGAGTCTTAAATGAGCTTCAGGTTGAGGCTCGTGGAAACCCCCGGTAGTTCAGTCTCCTGGCACTGCAAGATGCCCTTGTTTACAGACTCCTAAAGTTGATGTGATTCAGTTTTTGACTTGGCCTTGGGGAATTTTTTTTCCTATATAAAGGAGACTGACATTTAAATAGTTGTTTTTCAAAGCAATAAACTTATTTAAACACTAGTACACACTCAGTAGAGCCAATTGTTGGCCACTTTAATGTATTAAGTGTTTGTTAAAGTGGTAAGAAACTTTGCACTTGGAGAGTGGTGACTGAAGTGTGCAAGGGGATGTGTGCACATGGGGAGGATGGGGAATGTGGAGCCTGGATAGAGCCTTGGGCCTGCTCTGCTGATGGCACCTGGAAATCAGTGGTCATGGTAGTGCTGGAAGGAAATGGATGTGAGAAGGAAGCATTTGGAATTCATTCACGTGCTCTCCAGTGTCGCATTTTGACCTCTGTGCTACAGATGCTGTGGAGCTCTTTGTCTCCCTAACTGCAGAAGAGCAAAGCTGTGGCTTTTTGATATGCACTGGCTCCGCTGGCACAGTTTCAAACATGACTTTGCAGCTTTTCTTCATTTTATAGTGTGAGTTGATAGCTTTTCAAGCTGATGTAGATAGAATGTGCTTCCTAGAGAAGAGCTCGGGTAGAAGCCCATGCTGTGCCTATTTCTGTTGCCAGTGCTCTCTCACATACCTACACAGTGCCATCAAATGGGAGTGTGTGCAGAGGAGTGACAGCACTCCTCATGGAAAACACTGTCATTACAGACATAAAAGAGATCTAATAAAAACCAGAGGGACAAAGAAATTGAGGAAACGATGGCTGGAAACGAGTGAGAGCTGCCAGGTACTTCTGCACATTCTGGCTCTGGTGCAAGGTCAGTAAACCAGAGGTCAGTGCTGAAAACTCTGCCTGAGTTTTCAGTGTGTACAAGGTAGATGAGAGCCAGTGCACAGGAAAACCCAGTAGTAAAAGGGTGTGTGAAACAGGAGGGTGTTACACGTAACACTCCCACAGCGTGAGGGTTATTTGAATAAAGAAATGAAATGTGTCCAGAAGCCTCTGGTGAATCAGCCTGGAAATGCCTGGAGCTTTGCTTCCGTGAAAGACTGCATTTTTTTCAGCAGACACAGACTGGTACAGACAAATCCACTGCTAGTTTATTTGCAATGACCAGAAATAAACCTGGCAGGTTGTGTTTTTTTTTTTTCCTTTGCTCCTTTCTTTCTTTTGTCTCCCTTGAGTTTCCTATTTGCCAGGAGTCTTAAACTGTATGTTGAGCGTGCTGTCTCAATCCACATTGTTTGCATTTTTACAGTCCTTTCTGTTGGGAAACATTTCTTGTGAAATGGGTCGAGTTTCCTTCAGTTCTGGAAGGTTCTGAGAGTAAAAGTTTCAGTATTGTTGAAATGCTAAGGAGACTAATCCTGTGTGAGAGCTTAAGTGCTCAGTTGTGATAATCCATAAAAGTTGAAACAGAAAGTTTTATGTAAAACTATAAACATGACTAAGACTACGTGCAGACCCTGAGTATATCAAGACAGTATTTTATATCTGGTATTTCTCACAGTCAGCTCTTCCCATTTATCTCCTTGTGCCCCTTTTTTTAGTATTCCATCTCTCACTACATTGATTTTCCTCTGGGCAGAAGATGGGTATTGTGAAACTTCCATATGTTGTAAAATCACGTGTCCAAAAGACCCCCCTGGCCCTTGAGCCTGGCATTGGGCTTTAGGAATCTGGGAAGGTGTGGAATGCTTTTGGAGGGTTTGCTGCTCTGGATTGTTCAGAGGTGACCCTGTAAGTCTTGAGTGCCAAACCTGGCAGCCAGACAGCGATTCTGGTTTTATCTATCTCGACTTAGCTGGTGCCTTTATATAGATGTCTTTATCTTGGTAGACCTAAATTATCATCCAATTCTGCATGGTTTGCAGCCTGGTGTAATGAAAATGAATGCTGCAAGTCAAAAACTGAGATCTGCTGAGTGCTAGTGAGTCCTCACTTGAGGCAGTGTGAGACATCCTGAGATTTCAGATTTTTCTACATGGTGGTTACGAGCGGTGTTGGTACCATGAAATTTTCTGCCATCCACTCTAAGGTATTTTGAAATTTTTCCATGCCTAAAGCAGCTTGTCTGGGCAAATTGCTCAGCTTGTGTAATATTTTCTTCTAGTCGGAGGGAAACTGTGACATTATTCCCCCAAAGTGGAGAGGAAACGATTCGAGCCAGACACACGAGTGTGTTCGTTTTTTTCTGCCAGTCAGGAGGTTACAGAGCGCTTGGAGGTTGTCCAAAAGCTGCACATCCGGGCCCGTCCCGCCAGTGGTGCTTATTCCAGCACATCTGTCCTCGAGAGGATGTTGTTTCTCTTCCCTAATCTGGGCAGGGAGAGCAGTGGTGGCTGATCAGGAAACTGGGGCCTTCCGCTACCTGCCTGGCCCCGGTGGAGGCCGGTGCCCTCCCAGGCTGAGACAGGCAGTGCTGTCAAGGGATGCTGTAAAAGAAACCCCAACTTCAATCCAGTCATCTGCATAACTGTCAACTTGCTGGGTCTGTTCTGCCTCGTGGTGTCTAAAAGTGAACTGAGAAGGAAAAACCACATTCTTGTGTGTGCATCTCTCTCCTTCCCCTCTAAAACTTTCATATAAATGAGCTGAAGATCTGGGCAGAATTTTCTTTCTTCAGATACGTCACTGCCTTAAGCCTTAAGGTGTTTTTTACTTTGGGGATTTGTGTTTCCTAAGTCATTGCCTGTTGTTTTTCCCTTGTTTGTTTAGTCTGTACTTTGCCCAGAGTTGAAAAAAAAAATAATCCCATGCTGAGTCACAAAGGTGAAGAGGGTTTCTGTTCCTCTTTCTGTACATTTTGCCTTGTGGCCTTTTCTTGTAGTTCCCTTAGATTTTCACCTTTAAGAACACTGTACTTCTCTAGTTTCTTATTTGAGATGTGTGTGCATTTTTGCTAATCAGCTGGATCTTTCAGAAGTATGGCACTTATCTCTCCGCTTCTGTAAATGTTTATGGATTCATCCTCTGGTTTTCTTGATCCTCTTCTGCTAACTTAATTCCTTCCAGTTTTAATCTCTGAGAGGCTGGCAGCTGGAGTCAGAGATGAAGGATGTTACTAACCCCTTTGTTGTTGTTTTGGGAGCCTACAGCAATCCTGGCCAAGGAAAAGAATGTTTTGTTATCATGAGTTCTTTCCTATTAATCTTGTGTGCAGTTTACGGGCCACAGCGCCTCATCAACCAGCTGCTTGGGCTGCAGCCCATTGGAAAGGCATATTAACTGTGTGTTATATGGTGACCTCTGCAAATTTGATTAGTACAGATTAGATTCTGAGCTTTATTAGAGTTTCTGTGCTGTTGACAGCTGCAGCTAAGTAATGGGGTGGGGAGACAGAGACTGACATGAGAGAGTAGTTCCTTATCCTGCAAAAAAATCCTGCCTTACTGCTTACATTTTTATTTTTTTTTTTCTGGAGGATTAACTCATAGCTTGGTGGAGCAGGGACTTAGAGACTGTTTCCATGACTCACTGGAGTGCTGTAACCCTGGGAGCTACTGCCTGCTTTAGGCAGAAGGGAGCAGTAAGAGGGGTGGTGGTGGAAATATTCAATCTTCCTTCTGGCTTCAACATCAATACTGTCCTGGAGCTGGGGAATGTTTCAGGACAAAAGCTTCATGCTGCAGTTTTGATGATTACAGAAGGTTTCAGGTTTGAGAAGTCTGGCTTTTCCAGAGAGAGGGGATGTTGTCAGGAAAAATGTCAGTGAGCTCACTGAACCACAGCAGTAAAACTGTGTTTTACTATTTGGCACTTCATGTTGTTCTGGGAGGTGTTTTAGGTCCATCGCTTCTGCCTTAAATTACAAGCAGGCCTTCTTTTAAATATCTGGGTATTACCTGATTTTTTTATTGTGTTCTGACATGACATGGTGGTTTATGAGAAACATCTTTGCTCAGTTTAAGCTGCTCTGTGATGTGTTTCCCTGCTTTTCATCCTCTCTCCTCCTGAATTGTTTCTCTACCAGACCTGGGCAAGCCACGGCCTCTGATAGCTGATGTTACCTGTTAGCGTGAAACACGTGCTGATGTTTTAGGGCTGTGCAAATGTTAAGTGGTGTTAACCTGTTAACCTTAGAGGGCAGAACGTGACTTGAAGTCACGGCAGTTAATAGTGGGTTATATGAAAACGTGGCATGTTGTGGGGATCACAAGGAGTGCCCTGGCAGTGGCCTTGACTTGGCAGCTGCTTATTCATTGGTCTGGAAGTGAGTCAAGCTCAGATTCGTCATTCCAAACCCAAATACTTCCTGGTACTTGACCCAGCTCTCGGTCAAGGTGATGGGAATTCTTCTAGTGACTTACGTGCCAGTTTGAATGTCTCTGCAGTGCTTTATTTAAGGATCTGTCACAGTGGTTGTACTAAAATGCCACCAGTTCTTCCCTCACTGTCTCCAGTTCACTCAACCATTCATCGTGTCACGGCTTCTGCATCTTGCACTATTTTGCCTCCTCTTATTTCACCACACCTGCTTGCAGATTAAATTTTTCTTAAGATATGTGTCCATCTAGTGGAAACATGAAGTTTATTGAGTGCAATGAATGTTGCAGTGTGTTAGCACTGGTTTTTCTGTAGGTTGTGAAACCAAGCAGAAGGAAGATACAACGTGCAACATACTTGATCTGCAATGCAAATATGCACTAGATTGGTACCCAGGAATGTCATGGCATTCCTAGAATTGCTCTTTAATTCAATATGATTTGGATTTCTGTATTAAACAAAACCCCAGCTATCTCAAGTAGTACAAAAAAAGATTAAAAAAATTATGCTCTTGTCTTAAATTTGGTGATATGACTTGGATTAAACTGGGTGTCTTGTGTGTATCGATGGTGCTCCTTTTTGCACGGGTGTTCAACAGCAAGATCAACTATTTTGAAATGTTCAATTAAAGAGGTTAAATCCCTGCTGAATGGATGATGCACAGGTGGTGACATAATCCTGAAGTCAGATAACTATGGTGGATCTAAACCTGTATACTAATAACACGTGAATGCTTTACCTACAGTTCTTTCCTGGAAATGAGTTTTAACATAACTGGGAGAAACCAAACATGTTCTGAAGCAGCCAATGGCAGAAAAACTGAAAGGGGACCAAAACAATAATGTGTTCCTAAAAAAGAACTGTTCCCTACAGCACATGTGTAAGGAAGAACTCTGTGGTTACTGCTGTCTAAACTGTTAATGCCGGAAAAATTGGCATTTTCGGAGCCGTAGAGGTGTCTGCTGTCAGGTGTACTCAATGATATATTAACCCATAAAAATACGTTTTTAAAATTCTGAAAAATGACTAGAAGTGGTATGTCTTGGCTTAGGATTTGCTCCTAATTGATGACCCATCATGTTTGTTCTGTAAGTGATGTTTATGAGCATCTTCTGCTCTCGATCTTAAATCTGAAAGTAGAGTCAAGTTCTTAATCACGTGTTTGCTCACGAGTGGATTGACAGGAAGGTGACAAAATGATCTCTTAATTTGATTGATGGGACCATTTCCTCATCCAAGACAAGCTGTGGAGGGGCTGGTCCTGTTGCTGGCCATCCATGCAGTGCCACTGGCAGTGTGAGGGGGTGGCTGGGGGTGTTTTGGCCTCACTCAGCCTGCCCTGGCCCTGCAGCACTGGCTGTGCCCAGCACTGTGTGTGTTCATGCTCTGGGGGCACAAAACCCCCGTAGATGCCTGGCCAGAGGGAGCAGGGCTGGCTCTGTGGCTGCTCAGCACCACCATGGTTAGCGCTGCCTCAGGACAAGAGCTGCGGGAACAACGTGTGCCTTTAACCTCTCCCACCTGTGCCTGATCCATTTACCGTTCGGGAATTAAACCCTATTGTGAAAAAAACAAGCCAAACTAAATTATTTCCTTGCCTATTGTTGAAGCCTTGACAGCAGCACAGGTTTAATTCCAGCCTACCTTTTGATTGTAGGGGGAAGAGTAAAAACATGGAAACGGAGATGGTTTATTCTGACTGATAATTGCCTGTATTACTTCGAGTACACGACAGTGAGTATAAAACATGGTGCATTTCCTTTGTGATCAGGATATTTAAGTGGCTAATAATGTGATCTTTTCCCAACTTTTTTTAGGACAAAGAACCTAGAGGAATTATTCCATTAGAAAATCTTAGCATAAGAGAAGTTGAAGACCCTAGAAAACCAGTAAGATAGTTTCATATTTGTTGTTTTTTTTTTTAATGAAAAAAAGTAAACCACGTAGAACTTAATTGTACTGTTAAATGAATATATTTGTCAGGTTTTGGTGTTTTTTTTTTTTAATTTATTTTGTGATTTCTACTTTCCAGAACTGCTTTGAGCTCTATAACCCCAGTCATAAAGGTCAGGTAATTAAAGCCTGTAAAACTGAAGCTGATGGCAGAGTGGTGGAAGGCAACCACGTAGTGTACAGAATATCTGCTCCCACCCCAGAAGAAAAGGAAGAGTGGATTAAATCTATCAAGTGAGTTTAAAGTCTTAAATGTCTTTCAGAACTCTTTTCAGAGTTTGGTGCTCACAGAATTTGTTGTGCCTTGTTTGAAGGCCTCTGCTGTGGCAGTGTCCTCTGGGATTAATCATGAGCTCCGTGGGGTCGATGGATCAAGATGCAACTTTCCTGTTACTGTCTGCTCCTTAGGAAATAGTGCTGCTAACTCAAATGAGGAAAATACAGATTTGTTTATTTTAGGCAGATGTAAAGCCTTGTGTGAGTTGTCTTTAAACCTAATTTTATTGGATTCTTACTTTCCCTAATCATTATCTTTGGTATCTTAAGTGTGTTCACAGGCAGCTTTAAAATGTCACAGCTTGGCTTTATCTTGGAAAGTTTATAAACAGGCCCACACCTAAAGAAATAAATAATAATCAGATGGAGATATGAACTCCTAACAAATCACAGCTGAATATCATCTTTTGCTAAAGAAGTATTTGTGGTGCTTAGAAATCAACCATCCATTATCTTATTAAAAATGTGGACTCATCCACAGGAAGAGACAACAAAATAGTTTCAGTTTTCAAAACCAGGTGCTTGTTAACCAAACTGATGATTCCTTTTTTTTTGCTTCCAGAGCAAGTATCAGCAGGGATCCCTTCTATGATATGCTGGCAACAAGGAAACGAAGGATTGCAAACAAGAAATAGAACACAATCAGTGACTTGGAGACCTGCAGCAACCTGTAAATGAGCATACAGTGGAGTCATCATGTAAACATTGGACAAACTAAATGAAGACAATTACTGTAAATTTTATATATATATATACACTTTATTATGGCATAAAAACTTGGTAAGACCTTTCAGGGTAAATAGTTACTGGCATATAATTTGAAGGAAGCTTCAAATCCCAGAGAATTCAACTGAAAACATGGAAGCCTTTGTTTTCATTTGTATTAGTTACAACTCCAGCTGACTTGGGTCGGGAGGGAAGGAGTTCAGGGCTGACAGTTGATGTGCACTGAAGCACAGGCAGGTCCCAGCAGCCAAATCTGAGCCTGTAGACACAAAGCACAGATGTGCTCTGAGATTTGCCAGTCGGCTAAAACTCATTCCTGTCTGCTCATACCCACAGTAAGCACTGAGGTTTAATGACTGGTTTAATCTGCTTTTTATACAGTAACATCCTTCTTATGTTTTAGATATGTTGTGGCTTAATTAACACTAAGTTAGTATTAAAGGAATGACAGGGTTTGAGGGAGCTTAGGCTTTGCATGTGAAAACACCCCCAAAATAATTTCACATGCATTTCATGTTTTTCAAGGGGAAAAACCAGGAAGGTGGAATCTTTCTGTAGGATGCAGCCCTGGAGAGTTAAGCAAGCAGGACTCATTCCTTTGCTTGATAACAAACTTTGGACATACAGAGAAGTTCAGTACTTTTATTGCATTCTTTGAGGCACTTTTTCAAATCTGTGCTTCGGCAGTTGATGTTTTAAAAAAAATGAAGACACATCCTTATTTTTACTTAAAAAATAAATGGATGACCTAGTGCAGGTAGACTCCTCCACAAGCACATGTCCCTCTGTTGTTTTTGTAATTTGTGGAAGATCCTTATGGTCCTACTGATGGGTCTTTCAGGGACACATCAGCTGCTACAGCAGATTGTACTCCAGTGTTTTCTGTTGAGAGCACACACACAGTTCTTAAGGGTAAAGCCCCTGATTGCACAACAGAGGCAAAACGTGGCTTGTTTGACCCTACTGCTTCTGTTTATACCCCGTTTTTCCCAAACTCGTTGAACCTGAGCCGTGCCTACTGTGCCAGTGACCGCTTTGGAGACCCGAAATGCCGAAGCAGTTTTGCCTGTTGGAGTTCCAGGAGCATCTCTGCATCTGGTGTAGGGAAATGTGCTGCACATTTTGCTGTGGCAAACCCCCCGACTCACTGAGTGGATCTGTTTCAGATCTCCTTTGAACTGCAAGGGAGAGTTGTTTCATTGTTCTGTCTTACTGATTTGCCTTGTTTTGCATGGGGTGTCAGCCTGTGAGTGTTTTGCTTTTATTGCATGTTTGCAAGAGAGGCCGAGAGGAAAAGAACAAAGTGAACTTTCCTCCACCTTCGAGTTTCCCTGGAGTGGGTGGAATTGCTTGGGTGAATGTTCAAATCCCAGTGCTTCCAAGGGAGTAAAACTCAACCAAAGGAGGTAGAATCCTTGAGTAAGTGTCAGTGTGGGGATATATTTGCTTAATGGAACACATTTTAAGCTCTCTACAGAAATTGTGTGTCTCGTGTTTGCGAAGCAGCACAGCGAGAGAGCTGCTGCCAACACTTGTTTTGAGTCTTCCACTCTGCAATGACACGATTTGTTTTCCAGCACTGCTTCCATCAGCCTTAGCTTTGGACAAGTAGATTTGTAATGCAAATAGTGACAAGCCAATCAGTGGTACTTGGTGAGCAGAAAGGTGAGAGGCAGCAAATAAAGTATTTCTGGAGGAACAACATGAGATTCCAAAAGCATGAACAAGCCATGAAGCACTTTTGTATCAGTTCTTATCTTCTGAAATGTCACCTTTGAGGAAATCTGTGTCTTTAACCAGGTGAGGATGTCTGCCTGTGAGCATGAAGGAAATGCCTTGAGAGTTCATTTGCTGTATTTAGTTTGAAGTTCTTATATCCTGCAGAAGTAAATATTTAGAGTAACATGTAACTGAGGGTATTATAGCAGGAAATACATTATTTCTTAGCATTAAATGCAACATCTTAAACAGCTACTTGTGGTGCTCAATGTATCTATTTAATTTACCAAAGCTAAGGGAACAGCCTTCTCGGGTGTGTTAATATTTGATTTCAAAAGTTCCTTGTAACAGTATTAACAGGGAGTGAAACTGGCCCAAAATTTCCACTGGCCACGGGGCCAGTAAAACAAAGTGGCTTGTGAAAATTTTGGCCGTATCAGGTACTATCCACGAGGGTGAAGAAAAATCTCTCAACCTTTCCCTTTTTTTTTTTTTTTTTTTTAATTGGGCTTCAAGTCCAGGGGTGGCTGCTGAGAGTGGCTGCACGTGCCCTAAAGCAGGATCTGTTACAGTTTGGCCACGCTGAGGAAAAGTCCTTTGGGGACAACAGATTCTCCCTTCCTGTTGCACTGAAACTTGGGTAATTTTCCAGCCTTGTTGGTTTTGCTGTTGCAGGGGCAGCGAGAGCCAGGGCTGCTCCTGCCCCATGCTCAGCGTGTGACCCGCTGGGCACTGCCAGTGCAACTGCGAGAGAACTGTACATAAAACTTAAGCTCAGCTGGACTGACTTAAATTTTACAATATTCTGACAAAATAAGCTCAGCATCACTGAAACATTTTGAACCGTTTTCAACTGGTACAAAACTGAACCTTTGTAAACTGAGCAGCATTTATAATGCTTCATATATAAAAAAAACTGCATATTTTTAAGATTTATTACATATCTATGTAGATATGCTTGCTGGAAAAGCTAGGTCTGTTGTAGACCAAATGCTACAAATTAAGACTTGTGGCTTACCAGTTTCATTTCTATATTTTCTTGGAAAATGTTTCTAGCTAGAGTTTAAATATAAAATGTAAATACTGTACAGATATGTATTGATATAAGTATTACTTGGTGTACACAAGTGATTTGCATGACAAATACTCTGTATCACTGTTAAAAATGTGATGTTCTTATGTAAAGCCACTGCAATATTAATGTTTTCATTTATCATTAAGACCTGTTGCTTAAATCTGTCAGTTTTCTCAAAAATAAAGTGTGAAACTGTACTGTTATGTATCTCCTCATTCACCAGGAATGCTTGGGAGGCAATTGCTGACTTCTTCTTTAGAGATTAAGGTTTAATTTTACAACAGCTCTTTTAAGTAAAAGACCTCTTTTCCCTGCCTTGAGGCACAGTAATTTCAATGACCAGGTTTAATTTTTCAGAGAGCAGCCCCTTCAGCTGCTCAGTAGGTTGTTTAGGTGCCGTTTGCTGCCACTGTCACTCCATTCACAGCTGGTTTCCCTTCAGAGCCACCCTAAATTAAGGTGTTTTGTCAGTTCCCTAAGGTGAGTTTCAGTCAAATGTAAAGGGAAGGGGTCAGATCTCTTCTCCTCAAGTAGATTAATTAGTTTCCTCAATTAGAAGAAGCTGCTCCTCAACTCTCAGGAAGTGTCACCGAGGGCTCTCCCTGCGCTGCTCCAGAGCCGGGTCGGGCAGATGTTGCCTCTGGGGCTCTGAACGAGGCACAAGAGTCACCACTTAAACCACTTTGATACATTTTATGCCAGAGTTACTCATCAGACAAAGGACAAGACACCAACCCTTGGAGCCAGAGGACAAAAGAGGAAAAAAAAGCCAGATACAGGACAGGTATGTTGGCTACTTCGCCATGTTACTTTATGTAACGTCACAGAACCGTTGCCATAGGAACATTACGCAGGTACACTCGTGGTTGGTTTGGCTTTAACCATGGGGTGCTCCCCATGGACCCAGAGATGAGGTTTGTAGTGACACATTAACCTCGCTCCTTCCTTTCCTGCTTTTTTAGTGTCACACGCACTAAAGAAGCTGCAGTTGAGCTCCCAGCCCGTGCCTGGCCGGGGAAGCTTCTGAGTTCTGAGGAGAAAAGGCGGCTGCATCCTCGTCCCAGGGCACTCACTCATCTTCTCTGGCTCCCAGCGGCATCTTCTCCCTACCCCGAGAGGCAGATGGGGCTCCTCGAGCATCGGCCACGCTCTGCCAGCTCCCGGGACACGGTGCACGTGAAATAACTCAAGTAAAACTCCAGGAAAAAATCCATTTTAACTTTGCTGTATTTATATACTATATAAATTTTACATGCTATATATTTACAGTGGGGCAAGTGCTTTTTTTTTATCTTTAAAAAAACAAAGATCAAACTTTTTAGACATCTCTGAACAACACAGCTTGTATAAACCAGACAGATTATTCAGATGAACTGTATTTAATACAGGTTCCCCACTCATCTCCTGATGCAGGACCAGTGAATAATAAGTGCATCACAGTTTGATAGCATTTAATAATAAAAATAAAAATCACAGTATGAATTTGTCTGTAACTAGACACTTTAGAGAGACAAAACAGACAACTGAGACTTAAGACAAATGACAGTATATTAAGAAAATGTAATAAAAACATATGGAACAATATACAAATAGTCTTGAGAGATACATTCAGAACTGCATATTCGTTGTTTCACAATGTTGAAAACCAGAAGATTTTCTTCAGATATTGAATATAACTCAAATGTGAAGTAAATTAGTTTCTAGTGTCAGACCACAGAAAAAAAAAAAAATAAAAATGAAGCTCTTGCAAAACTTGTGAAGTTTTAAATAAGTCTTTAAATTAAATATACAGACTGTCAGTTGCAATTTTTATACTTCCTGGTCGCTCTTGCACCAGATGTCTTAACTTGGAGTAACATTACATGAATAACATAAAGTCAACCTGAGTCTGTAATTAAGCAGCATTTGAGATGGTCTATTCCAGGGCATTATCTCACCTCAGTGAGATATTTATGTGGTAATTTACAATGTTCAGCAGTTGTAAAAAGTTTTCACCCTTTTGGATTAGAAGTATATTTTAAAAAAGAAAGTCTCAAGTTAAAAACTAAAAAAAAGTTCTTATATGGTAAAATCTGTACAGAAATGTTAAGCACCACTTATGACTGGATTTTTGTCTCGATGGTAATTGTTTTGATAATAAATTTTAAGTTTCGATGGTCAATATTGGTAATGTCAGGTAATCGAAGGTAAGAAGTCGGTGGTTTTGATGATAAAAAGTCGTTGATTGGAAGGTAAAGGGTTGCTGGGGTGGATGGGAAGAAGTCGCTGGGTTTGATGGTGGGTTTAGTCTGAGTATTGAAGGCTTTCCTCAGTCAGCTCCACACCTGAAAGGCAAAAGGAAGCAAGGTCAGTCCTGTCGTGGCACTGAACATCAGTCTGGGTCTCAGTGGCTCCATTTCTGACACAGAAGGTTCAGAGCTGCCCCCTCCATCTGCTCTGTGACTACAGGATCCAGCTCTCCCAGCCTGAGCCCGTTTCAGTTCCAGGCTCAGGCTGGTGACCCCTTCAGAGCACCAGGACAGAGCCACCTGCTCCAACAGCAAGTGCTGCACCTCAGCAAGTCCCATTTAGCTGAAGGTTTGCCTCGACAGCATCTCTGTGGTCAGGCTGACCCAGCCCCACCCACCCAGAGCCTGCAGAAACTCCTGCAGAGAACAGGTAAGAATGTGGGAAATAAAGTGCTTTAGAGCAATGAACACACCCTCCTTCACCTCAGCCCAGCAACCTCACTGCCCCAGGACCTGGGCAACGAGGTGCAAGGCATTTATTTTCTCACATTTATCTTCTCCCTGTGCTTCAGATGGGTTTAGAAAAACCCAAGTTTGCCATCTGCTGGCCAGAGAACTCCCTAAAGCCAAACCAACACTGAGCAAGTGCATTTTACCCTGTTTAGTTCCTGATTTATCAGCTAGACCCGAGACACTTTCAGAGCAATAAGGGTTATTTTGATATCAATATAATAAAAAAAGGTCTATTTTTACAACATTAATATTTGAAAGACCTCAGTTCAGTCCTTCTTTAATTTTCCTTGTTTAAAATAATGGGTGAACAATCAGCTTTCCCTCCACGCTGTATTTTCAGAATGAAACTTTGGGTTGCTTATGTCCTAAAAGACAATCAGTTTTCCACAAATGCATTTCCTCTTCGCCTCGGGCAAACTTTTCAGTGCAAGAATCTACTGACTGTGGCAATTTACCTCAATGTGGAAACCACATGAAATCCTGGAAAGTTAAAATCTCTTTCAGGATTAAACTTCTCCAAATAGCAAAATGCACTCAGCCATAATGACATTTTCAACACTGGGCTGGTAACGAGCAGGGTGTCACTGACCATTAACCCAATTCTTAAACTGTGGGTAGGTGTAAAATGTAGAAAATGTAACAATAAAACTTGCTTTTGGATAGTGAGCTGCCTTCTTCAGGGGTCACTTCAAATATCCGGTGTAAAATAGCTGGGGGATTGTTCTGGTTTTTATAGATCAGTAACTGGAACTGGTTTATGTCAGATAACAGGCATTTTAAAAGGTTTTATTTCTACAACAAACACATCTGTTCAGAAAAAATTTCATGGGAAATGCTGTCAAATTTGATTTTAGATGCTGCATGTGTGGCAGTGTGCAATCTTCATTGCATAATTCTAGAGCTAATTAATTTAATTCATTTATCTACTGAGAGCCCAAGTCAAGATTATGACAAGCAACAGCTGAGAGTTCAGTGTGAATTCAGTCAGACATTCAAGTTGGTATTTAGTTTTTTTATAAGAAGCACCAAACAGGCTTTTTTTTTTTAAATATTAAGAATTGGGAAAGAGCTGCTTCATCAGCCCACTTCTACGTATTTTTAAGCCTATACTAACAAAAACCCCACAACTAAATGAAATAGCAGGAATTTAACATACTCTCCAGGTGTTAAATTGGGGAGTATCCTCTGGAGGGTTGACAACTGAGCTTAGGAGAAGGCAGAGCTGCTCTTGAACCAGCAATATATTGGTATTATCACCAATTTCTGCTACTCTGAATAAGCAACCAGCAGTTTCTGTGCCATGAAACAGCTGAACACAGCATTTTATTTAAATCACAGAATGGGTTGGGTTGGAAGATCACCTATTCCAACCCCCCTGCCCCGGTATTGTTTGGAAGGCAGGAAATATAAAGCAGAGATTTCACCACAGAAGCTTTTAAAGGTTGTCCTGAATTAAAAAGAGTCCTGCCAACAGCCTGGGCTTCCTTACCTCTGCCACACTCCTGGGATGCCACGGAGCTGCATTTCTTGCTGTCACCTGCACCAGAAGGCATCTCTTCCTTGTAGGGTTGTTTCCTGCCCTGGCTTCTGTATTGCTCACATAAATGGTCATCTGGAGGACGGGATTCTTCCTTCTTCTCCCATGTTTTCTTCTGGAAACGAGGATCTAAATATTCCAATAAGTCTTTCAGTTTCCTATCGTGCTTCTTCTTTTTCTTCTTTTTCTTATGTTTGCGATTGTCATTGTCAAAGTGGAGCACAGAGCAATCCAAATCATAAAGTCTGAAGGAAACATGCAAGTTAAAAATAGACAGACAGATGTGGCACTTGATGTATTATATGAAATGTTATTTATTTTACCACAGGTGGCGACTTGCAGCGTGTTTTGTGGTCATTTCCTGCACATCTAACTCACTTTAGATGCAGCAAACTTAAGCCCTCAGCATGAAGGACAACAGCTCCTGGTTCGTACACAGATCATTAACAGGGGCTGGTTGTGGAGTATGGGGGGTTTAAAAAAAAAAATTTAAAAAAATTCAATTTGTAGCCTAATCAAAAACCGTGTGCAGATGTTACTCTGACTGCAGTGTCCAGCTCTAGTGTCCTAACACAATTCAGCAATATCTTTCCTATCTTCACTTGACCAACCTAATGACATGATCCCGTCACGTTATGGTAAAAAAATAACTTAGAAACAATGGAAAAAAAGGCAGACATGAGAAAATACCCAGAAAATAATTAGGAAAAAAATTGCTGATTATGCTGGAATCCTTGCTTACTTGTAATCCTTCTCTCGATGTTTATCTTTGGACTTCTTTTTCTTCTTGACCTTCTTATACTTTTTGATTCTTTGGTCATCTACCTTTCTGTATTTCTTTTCTATGTCACTGCCACTTTCTTCCTGGTGGGAGTATCTTCTTTTGCTGTTCCTCAGTTTGTCGTTTTCCCGGGAGGAGTCCTCGGGGTGTGAGTGTGCTGGCAGGGGTGGCAGCGCATGCCTGTCCCGGGAGTATCTGTCAGGATGCTGCTGAGGTACTGAACAGTGGTGTGGGTTTGCTCTGTGGCTGCTGAAGTGATGTAAATCCTCCTCTCGAGGGAGTGGGGTGTGAACCCACCTGCTTTTGCAGTGATAATCCTTGTGGGACCTGCTGTAAGCTTGGCTCAACTTGTCATAGTCTTTATCACAGTGAGAGGACCTCCTCTCTCTGCCGTCCCTCGTTCCATGGGAGGAATAATAATCGTTGTAGTATCTGCACTTTTCCCATCTCCGTGGCTCATCTTGGTAGTATCTTTCTCTATTCCAAGCTCTCTCCCCTTTGGAATAGTAATACCTATTCCTGTCTTGTTCTGTCCTTTCTCTGCTTCGGGATCTGTAACGAGAGTATTTCCCTGAGCTCCTGCCGTTGCTTGGACTGCTCCTGTCATTGTGGGAAGATCTGTACCTGCTCTCACTGCAATAGTCCTGCTTGTGACGGTTCTGCTTGTTCGTGTCCACGCTGCGAGAGCTCCTCCTCCTGTGGGAATGTTCCTCTGCTTTGCTCCTGCTTTGCCTCTCCCTCTCCTCGGTGTCAGAGTTCTCCCTCTTCCGTCGGTAGTGCTCTTTGTCAGTTCTTTTAGAGTCGTGTATTTTTTTCTTATTTTTTTTCAGATGTTTCTCTTCTTCGCATATTTTACTGCTCAGTCCCTCGTCTGCTCTAGAAAATTGGCTTTCCAATACTTTATCCAGCTTTGTAATGGAAGAGTCGTTAACAGGCGGTACCTCTACATAATTATTAGAAATGTCCTTTGTATCTTGGCATTTATCTGGAATATCTAGAGATGCAAGTTTTTTAGAACTACATTCAGTGTCAGGCTTCACAGAGGAAGTTTGCCCTAATTTCTCTTTGCTCTCAGGAGACCCTTTGATGTACAAAGGGTTTTCTTTTGAAATGAGTTCAGGTTCTTTTGATCTTCTGGGTTTGTCTTTGTCTCTGATGTCTTCAGAGTCACGCTGCCCAAGGAATTCATCTTCAGTGTCCAAGGATTTTTTCCTGACCTTGTGCTGACCATTGATATTGAGATGTGCATTATCAGCTTTTGTTATAATACTTTCAGCAACTTCTTCTTTGGTAAAAATGGTTTCAGAATCTGGTTGAGTAAAAAGTTTCTCAACCTCACAGCTAAAGTTGGAAGGAACCTTCCTGGATTCTTCATAAGCAAACAGTGCTTCCATGACTACAGTTTCCATAAGATCATCTTTCTCAGAAGATTTCTGAGGTCCAGATACACTGCACAAAACAAAAACATATTTTTAACTTGAAAAAGTCCATCTCAAACAGAAATGTTAGGGAGTTTAGTAAAAAAAAAAAAGGTGGCTAATGCCAAACTCTGCAAGACATTCCTTTTAGAAACCTATTCTTACACCTTCCTCAGCTCCCAGGGAAAGTGTTTTTCTTCTCTCACTTCTGCAAGTATTACCTTAAGAAAACACACCCAACACATCCATCTCCTTCCACTTGCAGCTCTGAATCACATCAACAGCCACAACAACTATATTTGCTCTTCCCCCCTCTAGAAAAAACTAAACACACAGATTTCCCACTCTCTCCCACATGGGAGAACAGATGGTGGGAATGTACATTCACTCATCCTAGGGTGGAAAAGAGGAATAGCAAAAGTATTCCAGACAACGGAAGGAAAATGTAAAAACATTCTATAAAAGTTTTCCAGGAGGCATTTGCCAGTGTTTAGTGTCACAATAACGTGTGCCCAGTGCTGATGTTTGTGATACTACACGTGCAGCGTGGAGTTCTCTGTAATGATGTAAAGCTTTCTGTTAAGTAATATTAGTAGACAGGTGAAATAATGATAAATTTCTTTTTTTAACCAGAGTGTACTCATTTTACCTTTTCTCCTCTGACAAGCTGTTCAGCTGGCTGTATGTGAGAGAGTCTAAGACACCTTGAGGATTGGGTGACAAAGCTTGAGGCATCTACAATTAAAACACAGAAGTTAACAAACAGGGAAAAAAAAAAAAAGCTCTCTTTAGTAGAAAACTATCATTTGCAAAATGATAGACAAGAGCACACTGAGTTACCAATACATTTTATGAAACTTATGAAGCATTATCTGAGCCGAATTTGTCTGATGTTGAACACTTCTCACGTGACAGCTCAGCTTTGTGAACTCAGTGAGATCACAGCACAAAGGGTCAGAATGACACTCGTGCTTTGTGTTTCCTTGGCACTTCCCAGGAATCAGGAACACCGGAACGCTGATGAATACAGAACATATCACAGGTGAGAAAGTCCAGATGGAGCAGACGTAACTCACCGTTTCCAGCACTCCGTTTGCTTTAGGAAAGAACATCTCAGAAGGTTTAACGGGTTGGACTTGGCAAGTAGAATCGTCAAGTTTCAGTCCATTTTCTTTATATTCGTTATCTAAACTAATAGCACCATTTAGGGAATCGATTTTTGGCAGCTCGTGCTGGGATCTCTCTTCAGCACTCGGGCAGGACGAGTGGGAGTTCTGCAATGTGCGGACCACCTTCCCAATCAGAATTCCATTGGAAGATATCACGTTACAATTCCTTTTAAACAAGCCCTTTGACTCCTCGGGTTTTCCTGAAGGTTCTGCACCGTAAGGGACCGTGTTCTCAGAACCCAGCTTGGGGTTTCCATTCACTGCTGGCTCAGCAAAGATTTCATCAGGGAGTTCCTGTTTGGAGACGTGAGGAGTGGGGAGCGACGCCGGGGGTTGATTTGAGGTAGGCTCTGCTGCGGAGGGGTTTGTAACTGTGGCTGAAGGGACAGGCTTGCTCAGGTCCTCATCCTCCCCAGCACTGCTCGGGCACTCCAGCTGGGGCACAGTCTGACGTGCAGGCAGTTTGTTGTGAATACTGATAGTGATCTTCTGGTTTTTTGACGGGTCAGTCATTGAAGGCCTGGAAATGGCCCAGTTTTGAACACAGGCTGTCGGTGGGGCTGACGAAGGCCTTTTTACAGCCACACCAACTGCACTGGGATCCTCTTTCAAGGGTCCATTTCCATTTAAACGACTCGAACTCTGCATTTAAAGACATTGCAAAATGGGTATGTTGGAACACACAGCAATCCAAGTTCTAAAACATGAAATTCTCCTACTATACACTTCTACAAATTGCTCAAACCTAAGAAAACACCTCCCCTTCCCATATAAGTGCAAGTCCAACAAGTGTGTTTAATTCCTGCCTCTGGTTAACTGCAGATTGGTATCAAATGAGCATCATTATTGAAACCCACCCAATCAACTTAACATTGACTAAAGCTACTCCAAAAAAATACTTATTTTCCTCTTAAAACATTCCATGACAACACTGGAATAATTCTTCTGGTAATCAAGAACAGTTTCAACTGAAGTGACACTGATGGGGGCGGGGTGGGGGATATTTACCCTTTAAATTTAAATTATTTAAGCATTAGTAGACTTGTCTCAAGAGCATAGCTCTCAGTGCTTTAGAAAGCTGAGCTGGGAGGATAAAGCAGTGAAGCAGCACGGCTGCACAGTTCAGGATCAGCCACTGTTCGAGCAGCTCTGGCTGCAGCACGAGGGCGGTGAAGACGCTGCAGCGCGGAAGGGAAAATAAAACAACAACAACCCCCCTTCACACCGACCCCCACTGTCATTTGGTGCCGTTCTCTGCCCCCCTGTCATCACCTTGATCATGTGAGGAGGCAGCCGTGGTCCCATGAAGCCAGGCTGTTTGCTGGCTCCCCGCTGGCCCAGGAAGGGGCGGGGGTAGGTCGGGGCGGGCAGGTAGAACGCGCGTTCCCCCAGCGTCAGGTCGTAGCGCCTGCAGGAACAGCAGGGACTCAGCTCAGGGCTTTGCTGGCAGCCCCTTCTTGGATTAAACCCCACCCCATAATTTCCCAGGAACAGTGTATATATGACATGCAAGACAGATACAAAAGGCTTAGCCGAGACTGCAAACTGAAAATTAGGCAATGGTCTTCCTACAGTGACGTCCTTCTCAGAGCAGTAACTCAGCCTTACATCATCTGTGGCCATCATCTCTCCTCTGTTCTAAATTAACCAGCTACAAAGGGCAGATATATAGCAGGATACACAAGTGCAGAAGTTTAAGGCCAAGCAATGAAAGAGATTTAAATAAATGACATGGGGAATTCCCAGTTAGACAGAGGTGAATTGTACAAATAGTACTATTTTCCTAGCGGTGAAAAGACTTTCAGAAAAGAAGAAGTCATTTGATAGTAAAAACATTCTGAACACATTTAGTGGTTGTTATTACCTGATATAAAAAAGTACATAAGCTTGCTGATTGAGAACTGTTTTGATATCAGAAAGTTCTACTGAGGCATCATTCATTCGATACCAAAGTCCATTACCAGCCTGCAAACAGAGATAATGTATCTTCAGATGAATTGCATGTGTTCCAAAGGACACCACAGAACAAAACATACCACAGCACAGCTAACACAACACAGAATGCAATCTTCTCCCCTCGAAATGTTACCAGTAACATTTTAATTTCTTTGCCAGCACAGACTTTCCCCTGCTAGAAATGGAGCTGTTTCTACCTTGATGAAGCAGAGATAGTGCCCAGCGTTACAGTTGAAGCCACTGTGTACAAGAACTGCATACAAAGCATAGATGAGGGGTTCTCCAATGGACTGGGACATGTACGCTCGAAGATCCAAATATTCAGGGTATTTTACATCCTAAACACAAAGAAGATTCAAAAATTATCCTGAAATAATTCATGGAACAGCCTGAAAAAAATCAAAACACTTCTAAAAACACCGACTAGGATTACACGAATATATTTTTTGATTCACTTAAAAATACCTATTGTCATAATATTTAATAATTTAAGTTGCAGGGAACTATTTTCTACAGAGTTAGCTCTATAAAGTATATTCTTATGGTCACACAGGAACTTTATCACTATTAAAAAATGAAGGAGTCACAGCTGTTACATTGACTTTTCTTCCACTACAGTTACTGCCTGAACACATGAACAACCTTAACATGAGTGTTCATCTTTGGGAAATGTTCCATTCCAAGAAGGTAAAGCAGCACTGCAGCTGTAAATGTACCTTGTTGATCTTTCCACCTGTAAAATTTGCGAATCTTTTCAGTGATATCGTGAGGACGTTGGAAGAGCGATGGATCGTGTATCTCTTGGACGCTGGAACCATCTTTTTACACCTTCAAAACAAGCACAGACACATTTTGAACAGTATATTCTTTTCCCACAAAAAAGTCCAAGGAGTTTCATGCTGTTTGAATGATATTTACTTGCATAATATGTCAGAGCTTTTCATAAATCCATACATTGTATTTCAGCTTTGTTAACAGAGGGGAGATAGCAGGATATAAGAGGACAGCTCTACAGAACAAAGAATAAAGGATTTAGAACTTATCCTTTTGATAGCCAAAGAAATGCCTGAGCATTTCTTATGCCAAAAAGGTAAGGCTGTGAAAAAATGTAAAAAAAAAGAAAAAAAAATTATATTAAAAAAAAAATCACTGGAAGGAAAAATTCTGCAGGAGACAATTGGGCAGTGTGGGGTTGTCTGGAAAGACACTGATTCCATCTGCAGTCCTTCAAAACAAAATTCCTCGTCCTGTTGGTTGCATTCAAAGGCAGCAGGTACAGAGTAAGCCCTGAAATGCAACCACCAGCACAGACAAAGACTGAAACGTGTCCCTTTACATTGTCAAGAAAAATCCTGTTGAGAGTTAACAATCAGAAAGAATTAAATAGCCTCTTTTCAGACTCTGATGTCAAAACACAAGGCTGAGAATTCCAAACTGATGGAGAAAGCCTAGGAACAAAAGAAAAGACCCACCCAAAATAACTGAAAAAAACCCCACACGTGGTTTCTAAAATCCTATGAAACCTGTAATTAGAGACAAAGTTTTCAGGCAGTAATCTTTATTAGAAAAAAATCATGAAATCATGGTAAGAAATGAAAGGAAAACATCAATTAGAAAAAACTGAAAAGTAATGTAACAGTTTACCAGCGATAGAAATGATACTGTACATAAACCAAACCTTTCTTTTTAAACTCACAAAAAGACTGAAACATCTGGGTTTATGCATGACTAAACTCCTCACCCTCCACATTAATGAAGGATCATGAAATTCAGATGTGAGGTGCTTATTACAGTTATCTTACTCATCCTCAGCCCCAATCTGGAAACTCTGGGAATTACTCAAATATTACATGTTGCTTGCTGGGACCCACAGAGTAAAATGAACCTGGGATTAAACTGATGCCCGTTGGATGCTCTTTATTCAATATCTGCATTCAGATGTGCTAATTAACTAAAGTTTTCCAACAACAAAAAGCAGGGATTGCATTTTTCATTTAGAAGGATCAGACAGGAATGTTACAGAAGCAAGCCTGGTGGTCTTTGCTTTTCTGAGCTTACATTTGAATACCAAACTTGTTTGGCCAAAACAGCTCACACAAATGGGCAGGGCTTTCCCATATGCTGGAACATTTCCCATATGGATGAGCACACAGAACATCTGAGCTCCACAGCTTTCACTAAGCACAGGTCAGGTTTAGGGTGGCTCATTTCAGACACAACTCATCCACAGGTGTTCCAGGAGCCCCCCGAGGTTGATTGTCACTGAGCCTGT
The DNA here is from genome assembly GCF_003031625.1 of Empidonax traillii. NCBI lineage: Eukaryota > Metazoa > Chordata > Aves > Passeriformes > Tyrannidae > Empidonax > Empidonax traillii. The sequence continues at coordinate 62,960 of NW_020955232.1, forward strand.
TCACATTCACCCAGACCCAACCTCAGTTTGCTTCCCACGACCTTCAGGAAGCTGGTGTTGCCTCCCACCCCAAATCCTTGCCCTCAGCTCCGTGCTCAGCTCACCACTACTGATCAGACATTCCTTTATCTTCTGGCCACATTCCAGAGCACAGCTCCACACTCAGGAAGGCTGACAAGCCCCAGTGTGGACAAGACGAGGAATAAAAGTCTCATGTGAGCTCATGGCCACAATTCTGACAATATATTTCCAAATATTCAAACAGAAACACATAAATTACTCACTTAGAAACAAAATGCCTGATTTCCCAAGGTTTGAATGATTTCAGTGTATTTGTTGCACAACCAAAATAAAATGAAACAGAGCCAAGTCTCACTATCTTACTACTAAACAAAGTCAAATGAGAACTTGTGCTCTAAGTCATGCACTGAATTAAACACATATTAAGGTGTAATTAATAATAATTATCTTACTTGCTACATTTATAGCTGTTTTCACCATCCAGTTGTTCTGGTTTCACAAATTGTTCTAGAGCTCTGGTGACAGACGTAACTGCCTGGATGAGTAAGAGATTAGAGCACTAAGTCACAAGAAATGCAAAATTTCAAACACTTTAGCACTTTACAAGAGAACCTTGCCAGTTCATACTTAGGTGACCTATTGTGAAGGAGGCAGAAACAGCACATTGAGCATTTATCTCATTTGAAAATGGTTCTACTTCAAAATAAATGAATTTTGCAATGCCACAGACAGCATCTATGGTATGCTTTGGCATCAGTAACGAGAACAATCAACCCATCAGTCTAACAATAGATGTATACTGAAGTAGAATAATTGAGAAGCATGATAGCATCACTGTTTGTGTAGATATAATAATTATTTTTCCAGCTTAAATCCAATACAAACATGGAGACCATTTGCATGGCTTGCACAGAACAACACAGTCAGACCCACTCCCAAGCTCTTTTGTTCCAGCAATATTCGTTTTTAGGCAAAATGACTTTATTTTACAAAGCTCTACAAGTCTTTACACCCTCGGAGAACTCCTCACCTTTATGTCCAAGGTAACGTCGAGGAAGGGCTCGTACGTGTCCGATACTGCCTTGCAGTTCAAGCACTTCACTGCAATCAAAACACAAAGGCTTAACAACAGGTGAAGGGCACTGTGCTAATTTCAATTATTAATACATACCAGTTTAGTCAAACTACAGACTCCTTTATTACAAACAGACACGGATCAGTTCAAAAGACAGTAATTTTTTTTAGAAGTACCTCGGGATCTTAGATATCCTCCAAAGATTTGATAGATAAGTGTGGTGGCTTGAGAAGATCTGTCCAATCTGGAAATAAATTAAGAGTCAGACCTCAGAAGGCTGAAGGCACAGAGTTAACCCCTCAAACAGTTTTTTATGACAACCAAGGACATAGTTTTTTTTAATTTGTGATAGTAAATAAAGGAGTAAGAGGGGTTAGGGAACATTTAAGAGTTAATTTGTTTATGCTTACTTGGTGCTCCCATTCAAGCAAGCCTTCTGTAAAGCATCAACAGTGAAGCATAAGAATTCATGTGCATCCTCTTGACTGCCAAAATGGAAATGTTTTCCTATTCCTAATAAATAAGAAGGTTATTATTTATCTCTTATAGAATGAAAGAAAACGTGTATTATTAAAATAGCTCTTCTTTAAAGTATCACAATTATTTAGAAAAATTAGAAAAAAAAACCACAAACAAATTACTTACTTTTAAGGCCATTGATAACAGATGTAGGTTTGATGGCATTATTAGAGCAACACAGGACCTGGTTGATGTGACTTTCCATTGTGCACATCATACAGAATCCTTCTACATGACCTGAACAGCAAGAGAAGAAACTGTTGCAGTCTGGTCAAATATGCATTGCTATAAACCACCCTCCCCCCAAAACAACAATCTTTAATTTACAGGTGCAGTGTCCACTTTCCATGCTACAGTCTCTTGTCCTAAGGTGCCAATACCCCAACATTTTTGTATTATTATGCAGAACTGTGCAGAATAAAAACTGCAGAATCACAGACCAGGCTGCTCAAAGTCCCACCCAACCTGACCTTGAACATTCCCAATGGAAGATATCCCTGCCCACAGCAGGGGGTTGCAACTAAATGATTTTTAAGGTTCCTTCCAACCCGAAGGATTCTATGATTCTCAAATGAAATAATTTTTACATATGGGAATTATACATAATTAAATTTCTAGGAATAAATACTTAGATATCAGACTAGAAAGTACACAGGTCCCTTAGTAAAAAACACATTTATGGATATGAAAAGAGGCTCCCCTGGGCTTAAAATAAATTCAAATAGAAAAATGGCATTCAAAGAACACAAGTTCAAGGGTTTAAAAAATACAAACTTTCACTTAGAATAAAATCAGTCTAAATTTTAATACAGTCCCGCACAAATTTCTATTTCAGTTCATAAGAGATCAACCTGTAATACTTTCTAGGGTTTGGGGTTTTTTTAATGGGTCAATACTGACCATATAATCTGTCACAGTATTAGTGCACTACAGCATCCAGGCTGTGAAAGCCAAGAATCTTCAAAGCCAGCATCCCAAATTTTATCACCTTTCTGCCAGCAGGAAACCCAAATGCCAAACGTTCATCAAATGCCTTCCTTTACGACGTACTTCATTATTCGCACGAAGCAAGAAATGATCTTTTCTTTAAGTTTTACCACAGCACATTAAATTAACAAATTCACTTTATTTGCTATTCTGAGCCTCCTGTTAAGAGAATCATTGAATCGTTCAGGCTGGAAAAGACCTTCAAGATCACGTTCAAAACCCGCTTCTACCCATCCAACGGGACAACTCGGAATATGCTCCGCACAATCATCGCTTTTCTTTTCACCTTCAGAGCTGCCCAACAGATTTACAAGGTTAGAAAGCACTCACATGACTTGGTGTGCTCAAGGGACAGCATGTAGTTGGCAAGAGGAGGCGTGTAGGTCAGACACTGGAGAGTGGAATTGAGGAAACACGTGTTGCCGAGGTTCTGCAGCCCAACCCCGACGCTCTGGGTTTGTTGCCAATCCATACAGATTTTCTCGGGTGGAAAAAGAATTCTTTGCGGCGGAGCAATCCCATCGTTAACAACTGCAAAACGGTGGTTTGAGAGGCATGTAGTGGTTTGGGTTTAAAGAGGGGGTTTGAAGAGCAGCATCCTGAACACCACCCTGAAGAACCGGCTCCAAAGCACAGCGACACAGGATGCACTGCCACTTCAATCTGCTGCTCAACACACTGGTTTGGACAATAGTTTATTCACCTGTTTTAATTCTTCCAACGCAAGAGAGAAACTACCACCCTTATTTTAGTACCAGGCTTCTTTACATCTATACTGTTTATCAATTAAATTACTGGGTTTTTCCTTAGTAGCACAGAAAGCAACCTCCCAGACACCAGATCTCTCCCTGAGCAGCATTATCATTCAAAGACTTGTGAATAATGGAAGCCATGAGTAGCCACGGCAAAATGAACTTTCTTCTGCGTAACGGGAAAGGTCTGGGTAAATCTATGTGTTATGAAAAGCTGCCCTTATTTGATTGCAAAGAGATCAACACTAATTTACAAATAGATAAAACTAAGTTCTGCAACACTTGTCCCTTCAGTTGCCTCAGGGGATGTACAGAATTGAAGTCTGTCACTAAACTCTCAGTTCATCCTAGTCCCATTTTATATATCACTGCAACAACGAAGAACTGCTTCTACTTTTGTTTTGTTTCAGAAAAAAACCCAAAACAAAACAGGGGGAGGACAAAAGACACACTTACCTAGATCTCTTTGGGCAAAAGGCTTCGATTTTTGAGATGATCTACAATAAATGTGCCCTCCAGGGCCTTTGTCCACAGAGACTTTGTTTGGATCTTCTGCAGGCGGTACCCGGCCCAAACTCGCGGTGCGTGACGTCATTTTTTTAGTACGGGGTTTCATAGATTTGTCAGACCTTCTGGATGAAGATTTTTTAGACTTTGAGGATTTTGGCTTGTTAACTATGGTCATTGTTCATATCTGTAACAAGGCAAAAGTTCTGATTGACATAAGGAACATCGAGAAGCATTGCAGAAAGAAAAGATTACTTTGCACCTGGGTTTCTTCTGCCCTTCCAAGATGTATTTGATTGGATAGCATTTTGGCAGCACTCCTTGTGGTATTTTGCACCTATCACATTTACAATGCTTACTATCAACCAAAAGGTTGAATTAAAAAGCATCTTTTTCAGCTCTACTTATGTAGAGTTGTATGTTTGGCCAGGGAAAAACAACAGAGGAATGTAAGCTATAAAAAGAAAATGCTGAATGCAAAAGAAAGCAAAACAAACCCTCAGCCCTCAAGAGCAAAGGCAATAACAGATACTAAGTACTTTATAAAATGCTGATTAGGTTTTGAGATGATACCTCTTTAACTATGTGTAATTGTGTGTGCATAGTAAGCTGCTGAATAATTACATGATCAATTATCCATTTCTACATGTAAATTTTTACTACTGTCTTCCTATAGCATGTAGGGCCTTTTTAAGTTTAGGGAAACTGTAAACTTAACTGAGGGTTTAAAGCATAAGCTACTTTGTTATACCAAAATATCTGAGAGAACAAAGCATAAAGCAGTTTCAGATTCATGGCACAACTTGATTGCTGATGATAAAAAGTCAGGTAGATTAAACAAAGCACAGTAAATTGGAGAACTTCTCGTCCCTCAAAAGACAAATTATGCACAAAGCCTTTAATTAGATTTTTCCCCCCTGTAAATTCTCAATTTAAAATCCAATCTATACACATTTTTCCATTTGTGAGATTATAATACACAAAAATGGAAAATTCATTCTCATTCTACTGAAAAATTAAGACATCCTTGTCCATTTGGAAGACTAAGATGATAGTTCTTGGGCTCAGTGATTTTCAAGTAAGATCCAGACTTCAAATTGCAGATACTAGTGACATCTCCAGGGAAGGGGTTTCAACAACATATTTAAAACATATTTGCAGGACAAAAACCAGAATCAAGACACTGCAGTGAAAAGCAAACAGAAGAATGTTATCACAAAAAAAGCTTGGGCGTCATACTGACCAGCGAGGGAAGCCTTAAGTATTTTTAAATTTATTTTGACAACTGAGTAACACATCACCACATATCAAGCACTACACACCAGCAGGTATCAATGCTGGTAAGAATAACTCGGGCTCACCACTTCTGCAAAATATGTCAACATAATTCTCATTTTGGACACCACATCTCTTTGACAAAGTAGTACAAAAACTATCAACACTGATATTTTTCCTCTCCCACTGTTCAACGTACATACAGATTGTGTTCCTGCACCACTGCTGAACATAAACTTACACTGCCATGTGTATTGAGAGTTATTTCCCTGTGCTATTCCCACAACAGACTTCTCCCAGGATGATACCGAAGAGTAAACCAGATAAAACAGTTACTTTCCTCCCATTTCCAGCGTTGCATTAGATTTGTTTAGCAGTCTCACCACAGCACACACATCAGTTCCGAGTTGGAGCTAAGTATTTATGTTTGGTCCCGGCTCCGCATACAATAAATCACAGCTCGGGAGGGTTTGACACGAGATCCCGCTCACAGAACCGCGTCTGACCAGGGAGTGCGACTGCGCCCTTATCTCAGTACAACGCGAAGGTTTTCGGCAGGGATTGTAAGCAAACACCAGCGGCACACGGGAACGAGAGGGAACTCCTGCAGCACCAGCCCGGGCGGGGCTAACCCGGTAAAATGAAAGTTACAAAATGAAAGGCAGGAGAGGCGGGAGTAATTAACCTCTTCGCCCTCAATGACGAGCCGTGGGACAGCTCCGAGCGCCGCGTCCCGCTGGTGGCGGCGGGACCGAGCCCGGAGCGCCCCCAAAGCACCGCTCACAGCCCAGCAGCCCGCCCAGCCTCGGACTCCAGCCCGGGGTCAGTGCTGCCCGAAACACCAGCTCAGGGGTTCCGAAGGGCTTTGCTTCCCGAAAACGCTCTGACACCGAGAGCAAAAGACTGCCGGCCGGGGCAGGGAGAAGGGGCAGGGAGAAGGGGCACGGGCAAGCACCGCATGCAACATGTCCGCGCTGAGCGCGGCAAGAACCCAGAGACACACAAAACAAAACCCACGCAGGCGAAGGGGGCCGAGGACCGGCCCTGGGGGAGCCCCCGCCTCGCCCATCTCCCCCCAGCCCGCACATGCCGGGCCGCCCCCGCCCCGCCGCTCCCCGCGCCCGCCCCCCGGCCCCGCGCTGACCTGTCCGGGCCCGCGTCCCATCCCGGCCCAGGGGCCGGACCGCGGCGGCGGCGGCGCCCAACGGCGGCTCCGTGCCCATGGCAACGCGGGGGGGGCGGCGAGGGGAGGCGAACCGGGCACGGAGCCCCCCGGGCGCGGGGCGGAGGGGCCGCGGGAGCCGCCGCGCCGAGCGGGAACAACGCGGGGCCAGGCGGAGCTCTGCGCCGCACCCGCCGCGGGGCCGGGCCGGGCCGGGCCGGCCGCCCTCCCGCCCGCGCCGGGACGCGGGGAAGCCACGCCGAGCCCCCCACGCCGGCGGCAGCGGCAGCAGCAGGAGGAAGGAGGAGGAGGAAGGAGAGGCGGGCGGGCGCCGGCGGGACCCCGGCGCGGAACGGGGAAGGGCGGGCGGAGAGGATCCGCCGCCCCGGGAGGGGGCCGGTCCCGCCGGCCCAGGGGGTGGCGGCGGCGGGGCTGGGTCCCTCCGCCGCGTGCTGGGGACGGCGCCCCGCCCCGCCCGGGGGTCCCACCCCCTCCGGCTGCCCGCCAGCCGGGAGGGCAGCGGCCGAGCGCCCGGCCCGCGCCCCGGCGCGGTGGGCTGGGCTGGGCTGTGCCGGCTGCTCCCGCCGGTCGCTTTCCCTTCCCTTTCCCGGGCCGGCCCCTCCCCCGGGCCCATTGATTTCCAGGCGGGAGCCGCACGCGGCGCCGCCGGGCTGTGCCGGGGGCCGCCGGCGGGCCCGGCGCTTCCCCCCCAGCCCCATTACCTGGCTCGGCCCCGCTTGACTCGGCGCTGCCGGGTCCCCCTCGCCGCAGCCCCCGCCTCAGCCCGGCCCGCTCCGCCTCCTGTTACAGCCCGTCGGGGAACAATGACGTCCCTCCGCCGGCCTCTTGCATCCGGGGCCCGGCGCCGGCCGGGCAGGCGGGCGGGCGGGCGGGGGGAGGAGAGGAGGAGGAGGCGGCGGCGGCGGCGGGGGGAGCAGCGAGCGCCTCCGGGTCACACGGGGACCGGCACCGCCCCTGTGCCGCGGCCGGGAGCCGCTAGAGGGGGCTCGGCGACCCCCGGCCCGGGCGCGGGGTTCCCGCGGGGCGCGGGCGGTGCCGGTGCCCGGGCGGAGGGGAGGGAACGCTCCGCTCCCCGCCGGGGAGTAGCGGTACGAGCACGCGCCCGCCCGTCCCCGCCTCTCCCGGCCGCAGTTCCCCCCTCCCCGGTTTGTTCCTCCGGTTCATGTTCTATATCGCTCCGAGCTCAAAGAGCGGCCATAAAGGCTGGCCCGGCCCCCTGGGCCGCCCCCGGGCAAGGCGGGCGGGCCCCGCCGGGCGGAGCGGAGGGTCCCGCGGTGCCCGCCATGTGGAGGGGCGGGAGTGCTGCGGCGCTGCGGGCGCCGCCCGCCATCGAGTTCCCTGAGGAGAGCCCCGAGCCGCGCTTTGACGGTAAGCGGGACTAACCCTGGGGGGGCAGCGGGGAGGGCGGCCTTTTGTCCCGGCTTCCCCCGGCAGGCAGGGCGGGCAGGAGCGCGGAACTGCCGCCATCCTCCTTCCCTGCGTTCCCCTGCGCTCCGAGGGTGATGCAAGAGCGGGCAGGCCCAGCCCTGCGGCCGCGGGATGAGCTCCCCCTCCCCGGGCACGGAGCGCCTCGTCCTCCCCGGGCAGCTGCTTTCCGTGCACTCTTAGAAAAATTAATTAGCTTCCCAATTA
>NW_020955232.1:71675-72990 GCF_003031625.1 Empidonax traillii
GGAACTGCCGCCATCCTCCTTCCCTGCGTTCCCCTGCGCTCCGAGGGTGATGCAAGAGCGGGCAGGCCCAGCCCTGCGGCCGCGGGATGAGCTCCCCCTCCCCGGGCACGGAGCGCCTCGTCCTCCCCGGGCAGCTGCTTTCCGTGCACTCTTAGAAAAATTAATTAGCTTCCCAATTAGCCTCCTAGCCGACTGGCTCAGCGGCAGCTCGCGTGGTGCCTCTTTTGTTAGCCAGGATTGTGTTGAAGCTGTTGTGGGTTGTAGGTTGTTTTGATGTTTAGGTCAATAGGCGTGTTCCGAGACCGAAGTTCATTCGTCTGCCTGTCCCGTTCCAGAGTCGGATGTGCCGGCGGAGCTGCGAGTTGCAAACGGGTCGCAAAAGTTTGTGAAGTTCACTTCGACCATCCAAAACCAGCTGCTGCTTGCGTCGCTGCTGGAGCATCTCTGCCACATGTACACGCACAATCCCGTGCATTCGAGGTGTTTGTTCCGAAGTTAGTAAGAATAGTTCCTTCCTGCCTCTTAAACTGCCTTGCAGCAATATCCTTCTGTGCAGAATTGCAGTGTAACATCAGTACAAAGCTCTGGGTTTCATCCCGTTGGGACAAGAGTAAATCTGTGAAAAGGATGAATACCCTGAATCAACTTAATTGGGCCCAGTCCTGTTTAACATCTTTATCGATGATTTAGATGAGGGGATTGAGTCCATCATCAGCAAATTTGCAGATGACACCAAGTTGGGAGGGAGTGCAGGAGGGCTCTGCAGAGGGATCTGGATAGACTGGAGAGATGGGCTGACTCCAATGGGATGAAGTTCAACAAGGCCAAGTGCCGGGTCCTGCACTTTGGCCGCAACAACCCCCTGCAGCGCTACAGGCTGGGCACAGAGTGGCTGGAGAGCAGCCAGGCAGAAAGGGACCTGGGGGTGCTGATCGACAGGAGGCTGAACATGAGCCAGCAGTGTGCCCAGGTGGCCAAGAAGGCCAATGGCATCCTGGCCTGGATCAGGAACATTGTGGCAGCAGGAGCAGGGAAGTGATCCTTCCCCTGTACTCTGCGTTGGTGAGGCCACACCTTGAGTATTGTGTTCAGTTCTGGGCCCCTCAGTTCAGGAAGGATATTGAGGGGCTGGAGCGGGTCCAGAGAAGAGCAACGAGGCTGGTGAAGGGACTTGAGCACAAGTCCTGTGAGGAGAGGCTGAGGGAGCTGGGGTTGTTTAGTCTGGAGAAGAGAAGGCTTAGAGGTGACCTCATCACTCTCTTCAACTACCTGAAGGGAGGTTATAGCCAGGTGGGGGTTGGTCTCTTCTCCCAGG
>NW_020955232.1:73077-74690 GCF_003031625.1 Empidonax traillii
GGGTAATCAAGCATTGGAACGGCCTACCCAGAGAGGTGGTGGATTCACCATCCCTGGAGGTTTTTAAGCAGAGATTGGATGTGGCCCTTAGTGCCATGATATAGTAATTGGAGTTGGATCAGGGGTTGGACTTGATGATCTTGGAGGTCTTTTCCAACCCAATCTATTCTATGATTCTATGATTCTATGGTAAATAATTAGCTGTAGCATAGTCTTCATCAAGCTTTTCAGAATTGCATTCTGGGAAAATCCTTTATTTTGCTATGAAGCCTTTTTCATTCAAGGGGATGTTATTTTTAAAACCTGTCTTCTTGGTGTGTGACTTACCTTGGGTATTTTGTTCGTTTAGGTATATACTTATTGTATTTGAGAAACAATATCCAAGGTTTTTCTCGTTACTATACTGTGTAGAAAATTAAATCTCATAGTTCACAGTTAATATTGAAGCCATTTATAACATCCAGTAATAACAGTGCAGATAACTGTAGTGTTCTTTTTTTTTTGTTCTTAAAGTCTGATGTAGATGTTTGGCCCTGTGTCTTAATATTTACCAAACAAAAAGATATCTGGGAAAAAAAAACCTACCAAAGTTCCTCCTTTTGTGAGAGGAACAATAAAAACCAGCCTGGGCATCTTCCAAAGTGTGTAGCTGCTTGTGTGTACTACTTAAATGTGGAAAATTACATTCTTCCACTGGTATAATTTAAATGTATTTCCCTGGTAGAACAAAATCTGATGAATAAAAGAAACCTCTACTCCAGCAGTTGTATCTGTTTTGTGGTTTTGGCTGGTGTATTCATGTTCTCGTGAGTGGGATTTTCCCACTTCTCTAGTGTGTGTAACTGTCCCTGTAAGGCTTGTGTAGCAAAATTCCTGATTTCTTGAAGGTTCACTTCCCGTACACTTTATCTCCTTGAAAAGATCAAGTAATAGGCTGATTTGTGAAATACTGATACCAAAGAAACACCTTAAAAAACTATGAGCAGGCTTCTTTTAAGACCTTCATTCTTTTTTATGAGGATATGCATAAGTCTGTGGGCTTGGATGTGAATTAGAAAACCTTGACATTATCGCTTTTGATTATAAATGAGTCCTTTTAATTGATGAACCTGCTTTGAATTTTTTCTTTTCACTGATAAAAATTGGTTCAAAAAAGTGAAGGGGTGGATGTTTGTATAATTCATCAGCTGAGATGAGGAAGAAAACGAGGTGCTGTTCTGACCCTGAAGGGCTTGGCAAATGCAAAGGGATGCCCATAAAGCAGCTCTACTTTGGATTTAATTAGTTTTTATTGCAAGGAGTACGGGACCAGCATTAGAGTAGGAGGGTCCGTTGGGTTTTTCAGATGTGTTACCTTTCAAATAAAGTTTCTCATTTACACTGTCTTATTGGCAGGCTTTATTTAGTGTTTCTCTGACCTTCCTGTGTCCCTTTGTGCAGTTCTTCGGCAGGCTTTCACCAGAACGGGGCTGCTCTCTCCTTTTGCCTTCTGTGATGAGTTCAGCACTGTAAGACTGCAGCACAATAGAGCCATTACCGAGCTGATGAAAGCAGCTAATCAACAAATACTTAACGGGGTAAGCTTTGCTACACGTCTTTGGCAACCTCTGCGT
>NW_020955232.1:74711-76703 GCF_003031625.1 Empidonax traillii
GAGGCTGGTGAAGGGACTTGAGCACAAGTCCTATGAGGAGAGGCTGAGGGAGCTGGGGTTGTTTAGTCTGGAGAAGAGAAGGCTTAGAGGTGACCTCATCACTCTCTTCAACTACCTGAAGGGAGGTTATAGCCAGGTGGGAGTTGGTCTCTTCTCCCAGGCAACCAACAATAGGACAAGGGGACATGGCTCAAGCTCTGCCAGGGGAGGTTTAGGTTAGATGTTAGGAAGAAATTCTTTACGGAGAGGGTAATCAGGCATTGGAACGGCCTACCCAGAGAGGTGGTGGATTCACCATCCCTGGAGGTTTTTAAGCAGAGATTGGATGTGGCCCTTAGGGCCATGATATAGTAATTGGAGTTGGATCAGGGGTTGGACTTGATGATCTTGGAGGTCTTTTCCAACCCAATCTATTCTATGATTCTATGATAAATAATTAGCTGTAGCATAGTCTTCATCAAGCTTTTCAGAATTGCATTCTGGGAAAATCCTTTATTTTGCTATGAAGCCTTTTTCATTCAAGGGGATGTTATTTTTAAAACCTGTCTTCTTGGTGTGTGACTTACCTTGGGTATTTTGTTCGTTTAGGTATATACTTAATGTATTTGAGAAACAATATCCAAGGTTTTTCTCGTTACTATACTGTGTAGAAAATTAAATCTCATAGTTCACAGTTAAAATTGAAGCCATTTATAACATCCAGTAATAACAGTGCAGATAACTGTAGTGTTCTTTTTTTTTGTTCTTAAAGTCTGATGTAGATGTTTGGCCCTGTGTCTTAATATTTACCAAACAAAAAGATATCTGGGAAAAAAAAAACCTACCAAAGTTTCTCCTTTTGTGAGAGGAACAATAAAAACCAACCTGGGCATCTTCCAAAGTGTGTAGCTGCTTGTGTGTACTTAAATGTGGAGAATTACATTCCTCCACTGGTATAATTTAAATGTATTTCCCTGGTAGAACAAAATCTGATGAATAAAAGAAACCTCTACTCCAGCAGTTGTACATGTTTTGTGGCTTTGGCTGGTGTATTCATGTTCTCATGGGTGGGATTTCCCCACTTCTCTAGTGTGTGGAAGGCTTGTGTAGCAAAATTCCTGATTTCTTGGAGATTCACTTTCCCTTCACTTTATCTCCTTGAAAAGATCAAGTGATAGGCTGATTTGTAAAATCCTGGTACCAAAGAAACACCTTAAAAAACTCCTGTGAGCAGGCTTCTTTTAAGACCTTGGAACTCCTGAAACTTTGAACAACCTTTTTGTAGCATCTTTGCAGTTGCACCCATCTCCAGCACTTGTTAGGGGTTTCTTTTGTCTGTCACAGTTGTTTTACAGCAGCTTAGAAAGATGAGGAGCTTGGGGTGGTGGCAGAAGGAGTGACTTCATTCTTTTTTATGAGGATATGCACAAGTCTGTGGCTTTGCATGTGAATTAGAAAATCTTGACATTATCACTTTTGATTATAAATGAGTCCTTTTAATTGATGAACCTGCTTTGAATTTTTTCTTTTCACTGATAAAAATTGGTTCAAAAAAGTGAAGGGGTGGATGTTTGTATAATTCATCAGCTGAGGTGAGGAAGAAAACGAGATGCAGTTCTGACCCTGAAGGGCTTGGCAAATGCAAAGGGATGCCCATAAAGCAGCTCTACTTTGGATTTAATTAGTTTTTATTGCAAGGAGTACGGGACCAGCATTAGAGTAGGAGGGTCCGTTGGGTTTTTCAGATGTGTTACCTTTCAAATAAAGTTTCTCATTTACACTGTCGTATTGGCAGGCTTTATTTAGTGTTTCTCTGACCTTCCCGTGTCCCTTTGTGCAGTTCTTCGGCAGGCTTTCACCAGAACGGGGCTGCTCTCTCCTTTTGCCTTCTGTGATGAGTTCAGCACTGTAAGACTGCAGCACAATAGAGCCATTACCGAGCTGATGAAAGCAGCTAATCAACAAATACTTAACGGGGTAAGCTTTGCTACACGTCTTTGGCAACCTCTGCGT
>NW_020955232.1:77090-126145 GCF_003031625.1 Empidonax traillii
TATTGGCAGGCTTTATTTAGTGTTTCTCTGACCTTCCCGTGTCCCTTTGTGCAGTTCTTCGGCAGGCTTTCACCAGAACGGGGCTGCTCTCTCCTTTTGCCTTCTGTGATGAGTTCAGCACTGTAAGACTGCAGCACAATAGAGCCATTACCGAGCTGATGAAAGCAGCTAATCAACAAATACTTAACGGGGTAAGCTTTGCTACACGTCTTTGGCAACCTCTGCGTTAAGGAGCTTTTGTTGGGGGGTTCTTTTAATAATGAATTGAGTCTGCTCAGTAATTACACAGAGTTGTTTGGGATGACATATTCTGGTTCTATAGGTGCAAACCAAAGTTCTTTGAAGCCAGCAATGTTCTGTACCCTGAAAAAAGTAGTTAAAATGTTTATAAACACAGGCGAGATGTTTTGAGTATTGCTACAGACGTTCCTCCATTTTCAACTTTAAACTGTTGGTTGTGTTAACACCCTTGTATTTACATTAGTGGAGGGCCTAATTTGTGTCCTGTGCTTCAGGCTGAATCAGACCAGTGTGCTTATCTCATTGCTTGAACTAAGCTAGTTAATTTTGTCTTAAGCACATTTTAGAGCCCTCATTTTATCCTGTTTGCCAGCAGAACTCTGAAAGGGCAGTAATCTCCCTCGCAGAGTGATGTTAACAGATTACCAGTGGAATAATAATACTTTAATTTGGTGAAGCTCTCTCTGCAGCGTATGAATGGCTGTCAGTAACCTCATTTTCTTGTAAGAACATGGTTGTAGTTTGTTTTGATGAAGCTGTCTGTGCTGGTGGCACAGTAGACCTGTTCTATGTGGCATGTCTTCATACTGGATTTTGTTGTTTTGTAGGAACTGGATAACAGAGAGCCTCATGCAATTGGGTATGTATTCAAAGCAGGTAGAAATACTAAACTTAACTCCCTCCCTAAAGTTCTGGTTTCCACTCTGAATTTAATTAATACTGCATTTCGCATTTTGGCTCTGAAACATAGGGAAAAAAGTAAAAATCTTTCCAAATTTTCAAAATTATCTGGTGAAAATTCCTCCTTCAGTACAGCTCTCCCGTTGGGTGCCACCATTCAGGAAAACAGGATTTATCAGGCCTAAATGCTAAACAAATATTCTGAATACTTGTGTTAACACAGAGGGTGGGTTTGTAGCACATGTGCACATTCTTGCAATCTGTTGGGTTTCCAGTGTTCACTGCAAGAGTGACTGGTACAGTGTGATAACATCAGCTTTCATAACTGAATAGTAGTTTTAGGGTGTGTACACCTTTACCTTACTTACAAGCTGTAATTTAGTTTAATTTACAAGCTGTAATTTAGTTTAATGCAGCCGAACTTTTTTTGCTTAGGGAAAAGGAAGTTCACTTCGAAGCACAGACTTCACGATACTTGAATGAATTTGATGAGGTTGCAAGGCTGGGAAAAGGAGGATATGGCAAAGTATACAAGGTATTCTTTACCTCTCATTTCTAACTGATCTGTTGATATCTAGTTGTTCTTTGGAATTTAGAGTTAGTGTTTTGGCTGTAGTGGGTTTTTATGAATAGAAGAGTTGCAAATCTGCACCTTGGGAGGAAGTTGGGGTTTCCTTCGGAAAGATGCTCAGTCGTGGTTGGTTCTCAGTCCATCAGAAGCAGGATAGATCAGGTGTTTTACTGTGTGTATTTTGACTCCTTTAAAATAAATGAAAGCTTATTTCACATGTGAAGCGTTGTGATATACTGAGTGCAGAAATTAATTTTTAGAAAGTAGTAGGTTCTAAAGGAGTTAATTAATTAAACACGTTAACATCTAATTTTGTTCTATTGCAATTGTTTTCAGGTCAGAAACAAGTTAGATGGTCAGTTCTATGCTATTAAAAAAATACAAATTAAGAAGGCTACAAGAAGAGATTGCATGAAGGTATTCTTCTTTCTGTGTTTTGTTTCTCTTTTAACTCCTTGTTGGTTGTAGCTTACAGTTTTTTTTTTTTTTAATTTATTTAATTAATTAATGCAGTTAGGATTTCCCAAAACATTAAAGATGTTATTACAATTTTTTATGCATTCTGGGTTTCTAAAGGTTTGACCCTGTCAATTCCTTCTTAAAAAATTAAATGAGACGTATTTAAGTCCATTAAAAGAAGCATATTAATTACTTTAATTTGGTCATCTCTGCAACCATGACAATCATCATTTGGTTTAAAGCTTCCACATTTTCTCTGTTACTGTAATAATTTTAACTGTTCTTTCTCTGTGAGAAACTGTAATTTTTTGTTATCTTTTGTGTTTACCAAGCACTCACAATAAAGGACTGTCACACTGGGGGTTTTTCTGGTCTTTTTAGGTGCTACGAGAAGTGAAAGTGCTGGCTGGGCTGCAGCATCCCAATATTGTGGGCTACCACACTGCCTGGATGGAGCAAGTCCAAACAGTACATCCAAAAGGCAAGTACAGCATTTTGTGTAATTCCTGCTTGCATCTTACCACCTCTGTACTGTTATTTGCAGGAGAGTATTCCTTGTCTGATAAAATAATTAATTTTTCCCCTTGTTAAAACAACCATAAGAAAGGAAAATTAGGGGTGATCGACCACCAGGTCCCTCTATGCACTTCAATCCCTTCTTATCAAATTATATATATAATTTTCATATATGCATACATTTTATATTTTATAAAATACCATATTTATCTTGTCATCCCACAGCTGAAACAATAATGCAGTTGCTGCCATTATCTTTGGAGCAAGAGAGTAGCAGGTGAGTATTACAAATCTCAGTAGCAATGTATTTGACTTTAACATAAGTCTACGGAATTCAGCATATAGTGCTTTTTGCTTCCAAATTATAACTAAAAAAGTCTGAATTATCTTTGTCAGTGTTTGTCTTCGTGTTGCATAAGCTGAGGGTGCTCTCAGTTCCCGAGTGCCCGGCCATAGCACTGGGCTCTCATTCACTCCAAAGGTTCTGTGCCATTTACAAACAGTGATTAGTGCTGTGAGGTCATGTTGGAGTGATGGGCCCTCCTGCTTCCCAGAAGTGTGCTGAGCCCTTCAGTGAGGAGATGGAATTGTGTGAGGAACAGAGTGGAACTTCCAAGTTCAAAGGGCTGGAGCTGCCTCGTGTGTGCTATGAGTGCTGTGACCCAGGACTGTCTCTGTGACACAGAGCTGTCTGGGTCAGCTGTCACAAATCCCTGCTGGGGAAGGTATTACAGTGGCTGGAACCTGCACTGCCAGTTATGTAATCCTGGAGTTTTCTGTGGGGAAGCAGCTGAACTCTTACTTGGGGGTGCTGCTTGCAGTTAGAAAAAAGAAAAGTTTTCAGTGTGGTGTGTGACAAATAGATGGTATGAAGCTCTGTGCTTAGTTGGACTTTATTCCCGTTTTTATTTTCAGTGATCACTGCCACATTCAGAGTGTGGAAAGTGGCAGTTCAATAATCTTTGCTGACCTGACTTCACAAGAAGAGAAGTCCTGTGACAGTACCAGTCTGAGAAATCTGGGGAGTGAATCAGTGCAAAATATAGACGAAAGGAATGATTTTACAAACAGCAACAGTAAAGAGTGTGTGAAACCAGAGAAATGTGAGTTTTCCATAGAATTACCAGAGGACTCTGTAAATAATGTTAGCAGTATGTCAACTGATGGGAAAAATCATTCAACGCGGGGCCCTCATTCCAGTGGGGATCCAGATGCTAGCACGGAAGGTCAGTCCTGCACCGAGGAATGCTCCAAGAAGGATGTAGCTCTCTGTGAAGGCTTTGAGGTAAATACAGTTCTCTGTTGCTTAAGTTGGTCGAACCATCTTTACCATTCTATGGTTCCAGAAAATTTCATATCAAGAGGTTGATTGGCGGCTTTTTTTGCTATTTTATAGCATTTTAAACTATCAAGTTGGAATGAACCTCACTTCAGTATATCTAGAAGTACTTAAACTCCAATTTGAACATTAAAGTATGTATCTGGCAGTTTTGTTAGCTTTGATCTTATAACAACTGTTAAAGTTTGAGGAACAAAGAAAAAAAAAAACCAAACCAGATAGCATTGTTGCATCTGCTTCTTGAATGCAGTAGATACTGTCCTTGATGTCATCTCAGTGTCTGGTTCTTGAGGGTTTTTTTTAATAAATGTTGGGTTTATTGGCTTTAAAGACAATAACTAAGGAAATACTGTTCATATAACAGTGGCAAAGTCATGGCCCATTATTTTTCCCTTAGGTGGAGTATCATTTGATGCTTTATATACAAATGCAGTTGTGTGAACTGTCCTTGTGGGATTGGATCGTTGACCGTAATAAAAGATGCAACAAGAGAACGGAGGAAAATTCCAGTAAGATTCACCACTGTTAAAAATTTAGTTACCCATTGTAAAGCACATAATTACTGGGGGAGTTTTGTTTGGGTTTTGTCATTGAAAGTCCAGTTGCCTGATTTTATTTTACTTCAGCAGCTCATAATACAGATTTTGTCATGAGATGCTCTATTCACCTAATCAAATAACAGTTTGTATTGAATTTCTGTATGATAGATGTTGGTAAAAGGATTGAAATTCCTGAGTTTTAGACAACTCTTCAAAAAAGAATGACTCTGTGCCTGAGGCATAGTTGTTATCTGGGGAGATCAGTGTCTGGGCAATACTCCTTTTTTGGAATAGCTTTTAATTGATAGAATCTGCTTTTTTCTCTCAGCTGTTTTAAGGCTAATTTGTCTGCTGTGGAAAATACAAATACATTATTTGATCCTGACAGGTTACAACAAACTTAAAGGTTTGTTCCCAAGAATCAAAACTGCTGTGCAGGCTCATTTGTAGTAGGTCTAAAGGATCTCACCTGGACTTTGCCTGAGTCCCAGGGGAGTTCTCAGGCCCTGATGCTCCTGATCAGGAAATGGGGCATTTATTTAGGGCATTTGCCCTTGCAAAACAATGTTTTCACACACTTTCCTGGGTGACAGGAAAGGTGAATGTTACCCCACATTAGACATGAGGAGACAGAAATCCAGTGTGAGTAAATGGTGAGTGCTCAGAGGGGCTACAGACATGTTAGATGTGGGTCATCAGAGCAGGAAAACAGTGTAGTTTAATAAAACAGTAATGTGGGAAATGATAAAAACAATGAGATGCCAAGTTTATTAAGGACAGCTACAGCCAGAGGAGATTGGGAATTTCAGAGGGCAGCACAACAGCAGAAGGATTAGGCTGCAAAAAGGAAAATCCATATTTAAAACATGCTTAGTCTGTAAAAAATTTATTCCACAGCATAAATAAACAGAATTCAACAAGACATACCACCATAAACTTAGATAACATGGTACAATAGCTGAAATAATTGAAATTGCTTTAAGGTCCATACCAGCTCGTGGATGTCCCCTGGACAATGAAGATTTTTCAAGAGTTAGTGGAAGGAGTTTGCTACATCCACAGCATGGGGGTGATGCATCGAGACATTAAAGTAAGTTCATCAAATTATTACCTGAGGCTGAAGAAAACAAAGGTTACTCACATTATGGGAGAGTGAAAGCAACTTCCTATTGCATTGGACATGACCTGGGCTCTTAAGAATTTAGTTGTTACATATGGAAAAATACACTTTGTGCCCCCTGAGCAAGTGTCTTTCTAGAGACATGATGCTTGTTTCTCATCCTTAGTGGTCCATGGATGGAACTATTTCAATTTTCCCACTCAGAGCTCTCAAGCCTCTCCTAATTTGGCTTTTTTTCATGGCAGCTCCCCAGAGCCAAGTAGCACATTGCAGCTGTGCTTATCACACAGGAAGGTGTATTTTGTTTTACATCATGTCTAGCCCAGTGGTATTTAGTCATCCCCTGCTACATCACTCTAATTTCCTGTCCACTCCTGCTTGTTCCTGGTTGACCACTGTTCTGCAAATTGCCCATTTTTTGCTGGAGAATAAACAAGTACTTTATCTCTCCAGTAAATCTTTGGGTTTTTCCCGTTTTATTTTCTTTTTTTCTTCCTAGATCCTTCTAGATACATGGTCTTTCAGCCCAAATGGTGTTACTAACACATATAATTTGGTATCAGCAATCACTGTTTTTTTCTCACTACTCAAAGTGTCGAATAGTTATCTTGTACTAGTGAAACACTGGATTTTATAGACTTTGAAACAGCTGAAATGTCGTAATTCTTCATACAGATATATTTTTAAATCATTCTCTGTCTTGTTTTGTAGCCCAGAAATATCTTTCTACATGGATCAGATCATCAGGTAAAAATAGGTGACTTTGGATTAGCCTGCAAAGACCTTCTTTGGGATGATGCAGAGCAGTGGTCTCAGACAGAGAGGGTAAATGGTAAGAGAAAAAAGCTTAATGAGCTTCAGTGTTTATGATATTAAAATCATGAAGTATTCAACTGTTGAGTGGAAGGGTAACAGCACTAGCTAAGTCTAAATTGACTTTTTAAAGGACTGGCACACACTTCAGGAGTGGGGACTTGCCTCTATGCCTCACCAGAACAACTGCAGGGATCTCACTACGATTTCAAGGTAGGGAGCTTTGTTTTTGTGGTTTTGTGTGGGTTTTTTCCTATTAACACATGATAGATAATTGGAATAAATCAAACCTTTCAGTAGGTAAATGCATAATATTTGGTAAATAGATATTCTTCCTACTAATATTTCTATTGAAATATGGATTTTAACATAGCAAAAATTATTTTTAACTTCATCTTGAGAATATTATAGAGTTTGAATTTGTGTTCCTTTAGTAGTATCACAGTACTTTTCCTATAATCATCAAACTTCATTGTTGTGAAGATTTTTCACATCGTGACTTTTTATGAGGGGGAAAAAAAACCCTAGTAAGGAATAAATAGCAGTTACCACAGAACTTTCTCTCCATCCCATTCCCAGTCAGACATGTACAGCATGGGTGTTATCCTGCTAGAACTCTTCCAGCCATTTGGAACAGAAATGGAAAGAACAGTAGTTCTTACACATTTAAGGACTGGCCAAATTCCTCAGACTTTCTCCAAGCAATGGCCCACTCAAGCCAAGTATGTGAAACTCCTCACCAGTGGGAGCTCCACAGACAGACCAACTGCTGCTCAGCTTCGGGACAGTGAACTGTTCCACACCCCAGAACACGTAAGTGATGCCAGGGACCTCAATCCTCAGGGGAAAGAAAATGCCCTTTGTATCCCTGCCTGGATACAGTTGTTTGAACTTCAGAATGTGTGATTGAGACTTCTCATGATTATTTAGGCCACTGTATTAATGTTTCTGGTGTCCTTGCAGTGAGGTAGATGGTCATTAACTGAGATGTATTATTATAGGTCAGAAAAGCTTTTGAAGCTTTTCATCACATCTGCAGAATCTTTTGATCATTTTTCCCTTTCCTTGCCCCACGACTTTGTGGACTAAGGTGTGGTATCCGGTGTGCAGAGCAGCTGTGGTGCTGCAGCATGTGGCTGCAGTGGATTGCATACACAATCCAGACAGATCGGTAGGGTTCTCTCCTTGCCTGGCTCTAGCTGAAGTAAACTCACTCTCCTTTTCAGGTTATTTCTAATCTACAGCAGAAGGTGCGACAGCAAGAGGAAGAAATAGAGAAGCTGAGGGAGAGAATAAGACTCCTTTCTGAAGAGCAAGATGAAAATGTGAGACTAGGCTCTCCTGTTTGAGCACAGGAACAACTAATCTCTTGTGTATTGCTAAGTTATATAAAATGTCTCTTTTTTACATAAAATATTTCAGTGCATTTTCATTTCACTGTCTATTTAAACATCTTCATCCTTTTGCCTTCGTTCAGGAGGCTCTGGTCAAGAGAAAGGATTCCTGTTGCACAGGAGAAATTAAGAGCACAGCTTGTACTTACATAGGACTAATTTACATATCTTTAAATCATTACCCGCACCCGTTATGCATCAGGTACAAAAGAGGAAGGTCACACTCAAAATGCAGCTGTAGTGTCTTTATTGACTTCACAATTCCATCCAAGTGGAGAACATAAATACGTCCCAGGAGGGACTCGCACACTACAGCAGGCCTGAGGTGGAACAAGATTAAAATGATACCCGTGTGAGGAGCACAGGCTCACTTGAGCAGCTTCAGCACCGAGCTGAAAGGTGCCAGGTTCTCACAGCACTTCATCCATTTCTGCACGTTGGCGGGCGCGGCGTTGGCAGTGCCCGTGCGCCGCAGGGCACACCAGGCCACCACGTCTGCCACTGACAGCTCGCTGCCCACCAGCCACGAGCTCTTGCCCAGGGCAGCGTTCATGGAGCGCAGCACCGCTCCCCTCTCCTTGCTGCTGCCTTCCTGCAGCTGGAAGATGGCTGTGTCCACCCAGCTGTCGATCAGGGTCGAGGTGACCGCGTTGTACTTGGGGCCGAAGAGGGAGAAGAGGAAGCGGGCGATGTTCCCCTCTCCTTCAATTGGGCACATCGTTTGGACGCTGAACTTCATCTGGGGCTTTGGGACTGAAATGAACACAAGGAAAAGAAAAAAAGTTAAACAGAATAGCAATTGCCTGAGGTGTTTTAGTTGTGATGCCAGCAACACTGTTAACAGCATGAACCTGATGAACAGTTTTCAGCCTTCTGGGATAAAGAGATGGATTCTTGAAAACTTTGGGCCAAATCTCCCACCTAATTTCTATTTTAGCTACTTTATTGGGAGAAAGTGAAAAGCACAAAAATATCCTGTGGATACAAACAACCCTGTCAATGCCATGTGCATATTAACAGCTGCAACCACAAACCAGGATCTTCCTCTGTGCCATCGCTGTTCACAGGCATGAAAAGAGCACAGATGTTACCTGCACTACGTACCCACCTCGTGTCAGCCCAAAGACACCAAGGCATCTGGGGGCAAGGTTTTACATCACCGGCTTCATCTTGTCACCTACTGCAAAATACTGATCTACAAATTTCATTCTTACCATCCTTCCAAATCAGAGTAAAGCCCAACTGATACTCGTGACGTGGCTGCTTCTTGGTCTGCTCTCCAAAGCATTTCAGGAGGTTTTCTGGCACACTTTTCACTGATGAATGTGTGTGGACAGCTGACAATATTTTGTACCGTTCACAAAGCAGACTGTGTAGCACTAACAAGGACAGTGGAGGTTGGGAAGGATTTGCATTGATGACAACATCTTTCAGGGCACCATAATCCTGAATGGAAAGTAAAACATTCAGCAAAGCCACATTCCAGATCATACTTGTAAGTAGTGCTGTCATTTGACACCAAAATGTACACAGCCATGCATGTGTATATCAAATTGTAAGGATATTCAAGTAAATCAAGTTTGGACATTTAAAACTTGTTTAAACCTTTAAATATCTTTCTTCCTCAACACATAATTCAAGGCTGAGATAAATTCTAGTCCAATCAGAAGCCAAAGTTAAAACTCCCAGTTTAGTAACATATAAGAAACCAGCTGTTGTAATGTCCAAATTAACAATTTAGCTTGCAATTATATCCAAATAAGCATATATAGGATTAGTACTTATAAATATTTTTATCCATAACCTGGATGCCCAAAATAAAGAGGTAATGGTAGGTTATCTGCAAGGATACAAGAGAACATTCAGTTCTGAGTGTCCCGGGTTTTAATGCCACCCTTCCAACCCCAAAAACTGAGTGTTGACAAAGTGCCTACCAATGTACCTGCCCAACCCAACTCACCTTTCCGAGCATCAAATCTAAATCTGCTCCATTTGCTGTCAAAGGAGAAAATTCATCAGTTTGAATGATATTTGTTACATCAAAGTCAGCATCTGGGGTTTGTATCATCTTTGAGAGCCCATCCACAGCGCTCTTCAGTTCGTACAACCGCCTGAGAATCTCCTCCTGGCGGGACTCGAGTGCTTGAAGTGATGGGTCAACCTCTTCCTAGAGAGACAAAAACAAGGCCACATAAATGTTCACTCAGCTCAGTGTCAAAATCATCCACGGCTCATTTGACAAGAAGTTTTAAAAGACTTTAAACACATTCCAACAACCAGAACATCCCCAATGTTACGGGCTTGCATCTCTTCTTTTGTCAGTATGACTGTGGTATGATGGGTGACTTAATCAACCCCTGAAATCCTCCTGATTAACATATTTTTTAAACCATGAACTACAGCAAACTATGTAACATAGTAAAAATCAGACCCACAACCACAGAACTTAAAAGCTGGCAGTGAAATGCTGAATGAAAACTGAAAACAGGAAATTTAAGTGAGCTTGTCAGGTTCTCTTCAGCCCAGAAGAGCAGCTGGGTGAATTTGTGCTGTGGCTGCCAAACAAGGACACTTTTGACAATAGGCAGTTAATAAAAGTAAAAAATTCCGCAGGTTTGGATGAATGGTGTATTGGATGAAACCGCTTTTTGTAGTCAAAAGTACATTCTCTGAAACTTTTTGTTTTAAGCCTACAAACTTAGATTAATGGTAAAGAAAAATCTTTACATAATCCATTTCTGAGCATCCTGAATAAGGATTACGAAACCCAACCTACAATGCAAACTATTACTTTCAGCCTGACAGAGAGATAGCAAACACGGTATCCAAATAGAATCTTTATACTCACTTAACAGTCTCTAAGACAAGATAAGGAAAGACCTCTTAAGCGACCATTATTTAACTAGCACACAATTCCATGAAGTAAAAACCACTCTGAGAAGAGACAGGTTTGCTGTTGGAATGGGAAGGCATTTTAGTAATCGTTCCTGCGAAGTTCTGCCCCAAGTCTGCTCGTGCTCAGTATCTCCACCACTGACCAGGGGCAGAGCACAGCAAGTCCTGGCTGAAAACATGGGATGGCATCGAGCTAAAACCGGCGCGAGCGGCCTGGGAGAATTCAGAGCATTCCTGGCACTGGAGAGGGACTGCTGTCAGCTAGACCGATGAATCGCAGGATTTCTCATTTTTTGCTTATTTAAGAGAGAACAAGCTGAAACTCGAAATGGAGGGTGTGGAGCTGGGCGAAGAAACGGAGCGATGATGCAGCAGAGGAAGGAGGCCGGACCGCCGGGCAGGCAGGGAGCGGGGCACGGCCATGGGGCACAGACACCGAGCCGGGGACGCGAGAGCCCAGAAAAGCCAAGCTGAAAACTACCGGAAGCTTTAGAAACACGACAGAGAAGCTCCTGCAATCGCTGAGCTCATTCAGCCCTGGGACGAGCGGCTGGCGGCGGGGAGCCGGCGCCGCAGGGCCGAGCCCGGCGGGGCGGACAGCGCGGGCCGCGGCCCGAGCACGTCCGGATTCCACGCGTGTTCCCGTCCCTCCCCCGGCGCTCCCGCGCTCGGTACCTGCGGGGCGGCGGTGGCGGGGGCGCGGTGCAGGTTGGGCAGGCGGTACATGCAGGTGGGCAGGTGGCCCGGGGGCAGCTCCGCGCTGTGCAGCGGCTGCACCTTGTACATCGTGCGCATGGCGGCCCCAGCGCCCCGCCGGCCGCCAGCCCGCCGCCGGCCCGCCCACCAACGAGCCCATTGGTCCGGGCGGGACAGCCCCGCGTTACTGACACGCGTGGTGTCCAATGGAACGCCGGGTCGTCCCCGCGCCTTCCCGCCATTGGCCAGCGTGGCGCGGCCGAGCGGGGCCACACAGGGCGGCGGGCGGGGCTGAGCCCGCGGGGCCGTGTGGGCAGGGAGGGCTCGGACCCGGCGGGGACGGAGCTGGAGGGGAGCGGGTCCCCGATGGAGGCGGCTGAGCCCTGGTGAGTGCCTATCCCGGGCCCTGCCCCAGAACTCCTCGCCCGGGCCGCCTCTGTCCCCTCAGGGCGGTCGCGCTCCCCTCACGATTCCGGCCCCCCTCGGTTCCCGCTTCCCCTCGCTCGGGGAAGCCTGAGAGGGTTTGTTTGGGTGGGCCCCCCCGGGTAACGGTGTTTGCCCCCCCTGCTCCCCTCGCCCGAGGCACCAGCACTTCACCGCCTTGTGTTCCCGTCCCTCTCCTCAGCCCACCGCCCGCCGCAGCCATCCGGCCCATCGACCGCAAGTCCGTCCATCGGATCTGCTCGGGACAAGTGGTGCTGAACCTCGGCACGGCCGTCAAAGAGCTGGTGGAGAACAGCCTGGATGCCGGAGCGACCAACATCGGTAACTCTTCTTCGAATTTCGTTACTTTTCACAGGCTTCTTAAGTTACCCTGTAAATACCCCTTAAAATCCTCTGTGATTCAATTTTGTAGATATAAAACTTAAAGATTATGGAGCAGAACTGATAGAGGTCTCAGATAATGGAGATGGAGTGGAAGAGGAAAACTTTGAAGGCTTGAGTAAGTTGAAATTTTTTTTATAATTTATATTTGAACAATTTGAAACACACATTTCTATTTTCATCTGGCAACTGGGGTGTAAGGTATAGGTGTAAGGGGTGTAAGGTATGTCTGAGTATTTGGAAGAGATCTTGTTTATAGGAAAAATGGAAAGGAAGCAGTATTTTGTCTGTAATCATTATGTAAAATACAATGAACAATACAGAAGGTTTTTTTGCTTCTTGACATGGATGCAAAATTTCCTTGCATAGACCAGTGTCACTCAAAAGTGAAATATCTATTTGAAATATGTTTTTGCAGCTCTAAAACATTATACATCAAAGATACAAGATTTTTCTGATCTGATACATGTTGAAACATTTGGGTTTCGAGGTGAAGCTTTGAGTTCACTGTGTGCATTAAGGTAATTATTATTATTATTATTATTTAATGTTAGTAGAAAGTTACTATATACACAAAAACAACAAACCCCACCTTTTAAGTTTACCATTATTGATAAAACGAGGCTTTGGAAACTTCCAGTTCCTTAGTGTTAAGTCAGTTTTGAGCAGTAAATTGCATGACATCCTGAGTCCTTTCCAACCAAAATTATTCTATGATTCTCAGCAGCTGAAATTACTCTGATTCTAAGCACCTAATTGGTCATTTTATGTCCAATTTTTTAAGTATGCAGGTCTTTACAGAGGAATGAAAGGGATACAAATAAAAATATTTGCGTTGTAGCTGGGGAAATGTTCCACTACTCTGAAGAGCGGGTTTTTAGTTGTTTGGGGTTAGTTTTCATTAAATTAATAGTATTGCTGTAGTTTCTGTACAGTAGACAACACAGTGCTCGGTGAATGATTCTGTTGTCTCTTTCCTTCCATCAGTGATGTTACCATTTTTACCTGTCACAAGTCAGCAAAGGTGGGGACTCGTTTGGTGTTTGATCACAGTGGTCAAATCACTCAGAGAGCTCCTTTCCCCCGCCAGCAAGGCACGACTGTGAGTGTGCAGCAGCTGTTCCACACCTTACCTGTGCGCCACAAAGAGTTCCAGAGGAACATTAAAAAGGTATGGGCAGAAATCCTGAGCCCAAAGGAAGGTCAGACCCCAGGATTTATTCCCTGCTGAATGAAACTCGGTTCTCTGCAGAATACATTGATTATGTCTAGCTATTTCATGCCTGCCTTAAACGTGAATCAAATAAGAAAAGAGTCTCCTTGTCTGCTTCTCTCTTCTCTTTGGCAGCAACTGGGTTTAGAGGTGCATTCAGAATTTTCAGATTTTGAAAATAATCCAGATCATCATCACTTCTGTGCATTTCAAAACAGGGCCTGCTGTGTCGTGGCTAAATATCAGTCAAACATGCTGTTTGGTTTTTAAAGTGCTGTTTTTCACATATATATACTTTCAAATTTACTTTGTAAAGGTTTTAAAAATTATCAAACTCCCCCCCGCCCTTTTTGTGTTAACTGTAAATAGTGGGTGGTTTGTTTATGCATCTGTGCTTTAAAAAGAGACATTTCATATATATATGTGAATCATATATAAAATCATATATAAATATGATTTTTTCTGATTTTCTCTGCTAGGAATATGCCAAAATGGTGCAGGTGTTGCAGGCATACTGTATTGTTTCCAAAGGAGTGCGGATTAACTGCACTAATCAGGTTGGCCAAGGGAGAAAAAGCTGTGTGATATCCACTGCTGGCAGTCCTAGTTTAAAGGAAAACATTGGAGCAGTGTTTGGACAAAAACAGGTATGGGTTATATTATTGAAAAGAGAGACAATGTGGCTGTATAGGGAGAGTTTTATTATCTAATAAACCGAGGGCTGTGGGAACCCTTTAAACCCGGGAGAGGTGGGAGCGAGTGTTGATTTGTAGTGAACCCTACAGGCTGAAAAAGGAGAAGCAGCGCAGCTTCCATGGATTCCCCTGTATTCCAGAGTCTGCTCAGAGAGGCTTTGATAGAAGAGAATGATTTAGGAGATGAGGTTACTGCTTGATGTCTCTCTGAAGCCACTTTTAAGAGCTGTTGTGCCAGCAAACGGTCTGTAGGTCACAAGAACAAGCAATTTAAAAAATCCTAAAAAAATGGTGTAGACTTTGATGCCTTCTAGGTAATAGCTATAAAAATAATTGGTATCCTCTAGATGAAAGCAAAGATGAAAAAGAGCTCAAAAACATCCTTCCTACGACTGTGTATTACAACCATCAGAAATACTGAGTGGTTGACAGCTGCTGGTTGTTGGTAAGCACTTCTGCCCTCCACAAGTGCCCATGCAGAGCTTTCAAAACCTGTTCATGCTGTGGCTGAAAGAGGAGATGGAAGATTGAACTTTGTCTTGCCACATGGCAACAATCATAGCTGAAAATTGAGTGATATGTAACTGGGATGTTATTAACCTGCTTTTATAGGATCAAATACACGTTTCATAAAACATGATTAGGTCACATGTGTGAAGCTGGAGAGTCCAAAGTGTCAATCATTTTGTTGTTCTGTCTATGTGCATTTTAAAGGAAGAGTCTGTGAAGAAACTGAGGCAAAGGTTGTGATGTCAAAGGATGGGAACAGCCATTCATTCAGGCATTGTTCTGTTTCTCACTGAGCAGTGCTACTGTCCTCAGTAGGTTTGGGTATTTTAAGTGTTTGATTTGGTCAGCCAAACCCACCATTTTATCAAATAAATGTCAAGGCTAATAAATAAGAGTAAAATAGAAGGGGAAATCTATGCAGATTTGATGTTTCAGCTCCTTTGGTTTTTTTTTTTTTTTAGTTGCAGAGCCTTATTCCTTTTGTTCAGCTCCCTCCTAGTGAAGCTGTTTGTGAAGAATATGGACTCAACACTGCTGAGATGCCACCAAATCTGTACAGGTAATTAGCAAAGTACAAGACACTGTTGCTGGTGGCATTTTACCATAAACTAACATTAAAAAGAAGTAAGTGTGGTGGTCAGTAGTATTAAAAGTAACCAGGAAGAGCATAGTAGATACTGGTGTGCAGCTTGGGAAAGACCATCCCTTGATTTGGAAGATAATTCATGGCCAAGGTGTTGGGAAGAACAAAACTGCTCTTCCATCTGTCCCAGTTAGTTCTAAGTTACTTCAGTCTCCTGAATGCCACCTTTGTCAGTGCTCTGAGTAACTGGATGTGGATGAATCGTATCTGTGTTTATACTTGTGTTTTTTCAGTAGCATTACTGAGAAATGGTATGAGATGAATGTGGATCAGTTTGTGGAAGCAAATTACCCTTCACTTTTTTGAAGTGTACTTTCTTTATCTCTCACTGTACATGAGACTGGGCAGATACCGATGCATCTGTTTGCCAGTGACAGTTCCCAACTGACCTCTCTGCTGCTCTCAGAGCAGAAAAATGACAAATGCTATTTTTATGAAACCGGAGCAAGCTACTTTTCAATTGTCTGATGCCTTTTTGGAGCTGAACAATTACCCTTTGTCAGATTAGGGGGAGAGGAAATACTTATACACATCTTTACTGATGCTGGGTAATGGTGGTTTTCTAAGCCCCTTATAAAATACTCTTCTTTTGCTTTTCTCCTCCCCTCTCCTGCCCCCTGTATGATTGTTACCCCACAGAATCACAGGCTTGGTTTCTCGCTGTGATCACGGCATTGGAAGGAGCGCGACAGACAGACAGTTCTTCTTTATCAACCAACGCCCCTGTGACCCAGCAAAGGTGAGGGTTTCGTTTTTGCAGCGTTGCCATCACCAACTGGTTCCATTTGCTCTGAAAAGCTCAGGATTAGCAGCTCAGATGTGTGCTTTGATGGTGCAAGTTTCTGTTGCCATTGTGTCTGAGCAAACAAAAGCTCAATCACACAATATGTGATTTAGAGCATTAATTGTTTTGAAGAGACTTAAATAACATGTACTGGTGGGAAATAAAAGATAATAGTATTGAAGTTTATTGTTTTTTTACCTTTTCTGCAGGTTGTCAAGCTTGTGAATGAAGTTTATCACTTACACAATAAGCACCAGTACCCATTTGTTGTCCTTAACATCGGGGTAGATTCTGGTAAGTTAGGAATAGTTTTCAGTAATTTCAGTAAATTTATTATTCAATGAAGTTTTTATTTAGAGAATATTGTATCTTTCATCTACATGACTTCCTGAACTCTGGGGACTTTTTAGCCACAGTTGGTGAGGGAGTGATAGGGTCTAGCAGTGGTTCCACTATTTTTCCCCTCCACTTTTTCTATACTCAAAAGTAACTTTTAATCTTAAATAATGAGAGAAAAGCAATCTTAAAGTTAGCTTAAGTACAAGAAAACTTGTATCATGTTTTTGTTTGCTGGAATGTTGAGACAATTGAAAGTGTAGTTTGCAGACAAAACTGCAAACAAAACAGAAGCTAATTCTGTGCAGTAATATTTCATTTTATTTGTTAAGTGGTCATTTTTCCTTTTTTTTTTTTTTTTTTTTCCAGAGTGTGTTGACATTAATGTAACTCCTGACAAAAGGCAAATTTTACTTCAGGAGGAGAAGTATTTATTAGCAATTCTAAAAACTTCTCTGATGGAAATGTTTGGTAGTGACGTTAACAAACTGAATGTCAATCAGAAGCTTCTGGACATTACAGGTAGGACAATGTGGAAGTTTTGTGTGAAGCTTTCCATTGAGGATGGAAATGTGTGGGTTTAAAAACTCAAAGAACACATGAAATAAGTTAATAAATAAATTAAAATAAAAAAGGACCCTAAGTTATGAAGTGATTGTTAGGGAAATGACACATGCAAGCACAGCATGATTTACAGTCAACTTTGTGAGGAAAAAATTAACACCAAATTAATTGATAATGCTTGAAAGATTTCTTCCAAGATATTGGAAGAGATCTGTGTTTCCTTTATGTAAATGTCCTTGAGAAAGAATGGTTAAGGGCTCATAAATAAAATCTGAAAATTGAGTGTGAGTTTATTGGATTTTAACTTTGATTCTTTTATGATATCTAAGAAATTGATGATTCTCTTGTGACTGTACAATCTTTCAAAATTGCTTTTCTGTGTTAACACCACCTCATCCTCCTCCTTTCATTCAACAGAACCCCTTCTAATTTTCTGTTTTACTGATCTTTAGAATCAGTTTTAGCCTATTGTGTCAGCTCCCTAGTGCTTTGCCAATGGAATTTTATAGTGACCATTAGAGTGTAAGAGCAATTCACTTTTCATTGTCACTCAGTCATTAAACTCTTTTGATAATATAAATAAATGTGCTGATGGGCCTGATTGCTGTTCCAGTTTAAGAGGAGACTGTAAATTCATTCTCACTCGTGCCATTAAGTGTCTCCAAGATGTAACTGCTTTTTCTGCCTGATCTTAATGCATTTCAGCCCCATACTCATTGTCTGAAGCTTAAGGGCTCCTTTGAGCAGTTTGCTATTTTTCTGCCTCTTTTCATTCCCTTTACTAAAACACGTCATTTCATTCATGTTTCCAACTAACTTAAAAACTTGAAATATTCTTTATTCTGATTTTATCAGGCAACTTGAAGTCGTCACATCCTGAAGAGACAGAAAAACCTCAGGTAGAAATGCTGTCTGACTCTGAGACTGAAAGTCCGAGCAAGGAAGGCAAAAGAACAATGACTCTTGCCAGATTAAGGGAGTCCTTCTCTCTCCATCAAACGCCAGAGTGTAATTTTCAAAACCCTAAAAAGGTGAAACAGCAGCAGAGATCCCCCAGACAAATGTTACTTGATAGCACTGTGAGCACTGCAAAGACTCCAAAGGCTGTGCTGGCCAAGGAGCCTCAGGGTTGTCAGAAGATGGACTCAAAGCAGTCAGTTCTGAGCAGGTATCTGAGAAAATTAGAAGATAACTCAGATTCTGGATTCTGTAGCATTTCGGAGTCAGATGCTGGATGTAGTACACCAGAGGCTGGGAGCTGCATCAACAGTGAAAGTGCAGTTAATTCTGAAGAAGAATTCTGGAGCACAGAAGAACAACTTCAACCTGCTGGCTGCAGTAAGAAATCATTGGACTCTGATGTGCAGGTCTTGGGCACTGAACCTGAGTCTGATGGAGAGAACGACCGAACTGATCAAAGGGAGTTCTCTCAAGAAGCCAACAGTTCCTCTCCAAGAGTAAAACGTTTTAAAGGCAGAAAGTTTAAAAGCAAAGCAGAGGATTTGGAGGCAGGTAAATACCCCAAAGTGATGAACACTTGTGTTGATGTACTGGTGGAAGTTCAAAAGAAAATCGTGCCTCTTGAGTTCTCCATGAAGATTTTGGCAGAAAAGGTCAGAAAGGTAATACAGCAACAACAGAGAAGGACAGAAACAGAAAATTACAGAAGATTTAAAGCGAAAATTAGTCCTGGGGACAATAAAGTAGCAGAAGATGAATTAAGAAAAGAGATCAGGTATTTCCACTTTCTTATCTCATTTTGTTCATCAATTAATAAAATTAATTAAGGAAAAATGTAAGTTCTGTCTCAGGGAGTGGGCAGGGGGCTTACAGGCTAGTTTTGGGTCTGTCTTTTATTTCATGTCACTAAAATGTCTATTTGATGAGCAATTTTACTGACAGAGCACCCATTTGAACCAAGTGCAAACAGAATGTGAAAAGGCACTAAAAAGGCCACAAACATTATAAGTTTGGCTGAGTTCAGCCTTGTAAACTGCAGTGCAGTCAGAGAAATACCAAATTTCGTGGCAGATAAGAACAGTCTGAAAAGACTGTACAGCTCATTTTCCTCCCTCGTGTGAATGTGAAATTTGGTGAGACATGGCTGGAAAAATAAGTTACCTTCAGGTGGTCACTGGACAGTAAACGTCTGTGATTTGTTAATATTTTGATTAAAAGAATGTGGTAGAAAAGTCTTCTAATTGTGAAGAGGAGGCAGAATTAAGGCAGCTGCCTTCAAAACCATGATGCCATCCTCAGTGCTGTTCAGCTGGACTGTTGCTGCACTGCCTGCTTCTGATTTTATTCTCACAAATGGCAGAATCCTGAACGAGTCCTGTCTTAATGATGGGTTGTGTTCTGCCAGATTTGGCCTCATCAGCCAGTGGCAGATCCCAGAGAACTCTACTTTTTCACATTTATATCCCACTTCAATGTGATTTTTTTAAAATGTAAAGTGTGTTCTGCAGGGGAGAAAAAGATGTTTTTAAGTTTTACTGTTTAATATGATAACTGAAGAGGTGTAATTTATAATCTCTATGTTTTTTGTGTACAGTAAAGAAATGTTTGCAAAAATGGAAATCATTGGCCAGTTCAATTTAGGGTTTATAATAACAAAGCTGAATTCTGATCTTTTCATAATTGACCAACATGCTACTGATGAGAAATACAACTTTGAGATGTTGCAACAGCACACTGTTCTCCAAGGTCAGAAGCTGATAGTGTAAGTATTTCCAGTGTTAATAACATTTTTTAAGCTTAATTCAGTGTTTCAGAAGGATAACTAATTATATTTATGTAGCATTTCACACATTCAGAACACTTGAGACTAAAGTGGTTTTTCTCTTTAGTGTTTCAAAGAGTCAATCCTCACATGAAAAATAAATCCCCTGCATGCAGTTGTAGCTGCAGAGCAAGGCAGTGGTCAGAGAGATCTCACAGTGGCCTTGCATGGCAACCCACAGTTTGTTAAGCATCCAGTGAGGATACTGGAGACTGTTCCTGCACAAGGAATGCTGCCCAACTGACTTCATTCTGCTAAGTTGCTGTTCAGTAGCGATATTTTGGTTTTTTTTAAGAAAGCAGGTTAACAAATGTTTCAATAGAGGGCTCTGCATTAGTATCTCTAGATTGCTTCTGAAACCTGTCTTAAGTGCTCTGCACTGTGTACCTGTGCAATACCGTCTTTTTCTCTCTCTTCCAGGCCTCAAAATCTCAATTTAACAGCAGTAAATGAAACTGTATTGATTGAAAACCTGGAAATATTCAAAAAAAATGGGTTTGATTTTGTCATAGATGAAAATGGTGAGTTTGGACCAGTTTTAAAGTAGTTTTTCTCTCAGGAAAAAGTAATTTCCCGTATTGCTCTGTATCTTTATTATCACTGCAAATCTTTCAGCTCCTGTAACTCAAAGAGTTAAATTGGTATCGATGCCAACGAGCAAAAACTGGACTTTTGGTCCCCAAGACATCGACGAGCTGATCTTCATGCTGAGTGACGGCCCTGGAGTCATGTGCAGGCCCTCCAGGGTCAGACAGATGTTTGCTTCTCGAGCCTGCAGAAAGTCTGTAAGTGCTGCAATTCACATTCCAAATGCCAGATTTTCTGATCTATTATGGTTGGCTGTCTCTGTATGTGTCGCAGGGGAAGTTTATTTACTGTGGAGTGTCAACAGCTGATATCCTTTGTTCTGTTCCTCATGTTTTTATCTAGTGGAACTTGGGAAACATTTCTGGTAGTTTTTTCCTGTGTTCCAAACTTACGAACACTTCGTTAGGTGTGTTTTGTCTTCTGACCCTCTGGTAGGTTTTTGTGCTTTAAATGCCTTGCACAGAACTTCCCTGCTGCACTATCTGAAGTACTGCTCTGATGTGTGTCAGCTGTCAGGATGGAGAAAGGAAATAAGGATTTATTTTTTTCTCCTTTACTTGCAGGTGATGATTGGAACTGCACTGAATGTGCAGGAAATGAGAAAACTGGTCACCCATATGGGTGAGATTGAGCATCCCTGGAACTGCCCCCATGGAAGGCCTACTATGAGACACATAGTCAGTTTAGACTTGATTTCACCAGAATAAGTCGGTTTCTGCTTATTAACATTGTTAATTTTAATTCTCGGTGATATTTTGAGCTTTTACTATGACTCTTTTATTTGGAGTAAAAGCATTTTAGCCAGCCTTTGAAGTTGGAAACAATAGCACTTTGAAGGCATTCAGCAGGGTTTCATTGTTATTCCTGTCAAGTCAGTAATACTGGAATTCATGTGTAAATAACTTTTATTGAAGTTTACTTGTGTGTAGTACTTATTTGTGCAGCAATCAAAACTTTTATAAAATAAATATAGATGTTTATATATAAAGATCACGAGTAGGTGAACCTCATTTATAGCAAATACACTGATTCTTAAAATGAAGTGGAATGTGAATTTAAGTCTCTGGTAATGTCATAAAACAAATACTAACTCCTCTGTGTTTATACATCCTGCATACGATAATTTTAAAGAAAATGGAAGATAAAGTACTTTTTTTTCACTTATACTAAAACTGGGTTTCATGAGATAATTACTTCAAGCATTAATATTGCACTTAATGATTAACTTACTGGTGTCTGTGTTTCAGGCTTGAATAGAATAATTCATCTGGGCTGTTTACTTTTAATTAGCCTTGTTCTCTTCCATATTCCAAACTTGTTTTCCAAGAAGAGGGATCCCTTTTCTCACAGGGAATGCAAAATTGCTGATAAGGTCAGTCCAAATTCTGGAAACCTCGAGTAGAATCAAAATAGTTATTTTGAATCCGAAACCATTAAAACAGATAGCTAAGCTCTTCCACGCCCTTAGGATCAAGATTTGACCTAAGAAATCTATGTTTTTATGGGTTATGTTCCCTCCACCCCTCCCTTTGCCGCGGCCGGGACGCTGCCGATGTCCCCCCCGTGCTCGAAGTGTGTGTATCTGTCCGGGCCGAGTGCCGTCAGTAAATCGTGTGGGGCCGCAATGCCCGCCCGTGACGGACCATACACAGTGTGTGTATCTGTCCGGACCGGGTGCCGTCAGTAAATCGTGTGGGGCCGCAATGCCCGCCCTGCCCGGGATGTGTCAAACCCGCCGTTGTTATGGCCACGGTGGCGCCGCCGCTGCACTGCGGCTGCGCGGGGCCTGAGGACCGGCCGGGCCGTGAGGGGCGCGGGGCTCCGTGAGGGGCGCGGGGCTCCGTGAGGGGCGCGGGGCTCCGTGAGGGGCGCGGGGCTCCGTGAGGGGGGAAAGGGCTGCGGCACCCGCTGCCCCCGCTGCCCCCGCGGCTCTCGGGAAGGGCTCGGCCCCGGCTGCCCCCGCGGACCCCCGCGGTCCCACTCGTGTCCCCCCGCGCAGCGCCGCGGTCTGAAGGGTGAGGACACGGCGGTGGCCGAGGCTGTCCCTGCCGGCCCTCGCCGCTGCGGCACACGGGGGGTAGGATCTTGCGCTGCTTTTCACTCGGTGAAATGAGTGCGAGTTGTTACTGCAGCTGCTCGAGCGGTGCTGTAACCTTCAATTAGCTCTTAACTGGCGAAATAACTACGGCAAACAGTGGTTGCGCTGTGTTGTGGTTCGATCTGCAGCTTGTAACCTGGGAGGCAAGTTAAATCAATAGTGTTAGTGCAGCTGTGACTTTCAGGAAGCTTGCCAAACTCGTGTCTTTCAACTTTTCTACATAATTAAATTTAGACACCTAAAAATCGAGTAAAGATGGAAATCTCCGTGTAGCAAGATTAGGTCTACTGACATCACTTCCATCAGGATAGTTTTGATGGGTGACTTGGAGATAACTCCCAGGCAGTGCTCCCTGTTAACCCTGTACCCGCCTGCCACACAAGCTGACACCACTGCCTTGAGGAACTGCTGTTACAGAAATAACTTCAATATACCCATGTATAATAATTACAGAAAGATTTATAATTTTTTGTGTAGTTAGCTGTGTTTTGAGCTTCTTTTTTTTTTTTTATCAACTCTGTTTCAGGGTAAAAAGATTTACATCAGACAGAAGTAAATTTTCATTTTTCAGAAGGAAAATACACCTTGAGACAATTCAGCAGCTATGCCAAAGAGCAATAAGAAAGATGTCAAGAAAAAAGATGTCAAGAAGAAAGACAGTAAGACAGCAGATAGTGAGAAGGCAGAAGAATCTGTACGTGCTCCTGATCCTGCACAAGATACTACATCTGAGAGTGGTTTAACAGAGCTGCCAGATTTGCAGAGTGATTCAGGGAATGCTGTGGGAGAAACTCAGGCAGCTCCAGAGATCCCAGAGGAGGCAGAGGAACCTCCAGTCCAACCTGTTCCCCGGTACCGTGAGGAGCCTATTCTTGCTCAAGTGATTGTGAAAAGGTATGTGTGCTTGTTACAAACAATGATTCTCATCTAAGTATCTCTGCTGTACCCAGGGTCATACAAACACGGGTTTGACTCTTGATTTGAGGCACAGATTGGGGTTATTCACACCTAGTGGCAGTGACACCTTATGAGACACACATGGAGAATTCTGCTGCCTTCAGAAGGATGCTCTTTTAGCTTGTTCAGTTTTGGTGAAGTTTTGTTTAAATATGCAGACAGTAGGTGAAGAAACTATAGTTATATCATGTAATGAATGTTTAGATGTTGCTACCTTTTACTGTTTAGGGCTGCTCATATCCCTTAAGAATATCCTAAGCTGGGGAAGCAGGTGAATGGCAATGTTGACAGAATCCTTTGGTATTTCAAGGGGACTGTATGTAATGTTTCACATTCCAACATTCCTGTTCGTAAGCTAGTAAAGGCTACCAATGGGATATTTTTTCTTAGTTCAAAGAGATATGGGTCTGAGGCAACACAAGAGTTATGTGAAATATTGCAAGGGAGGTTCAAAAAAGAGGAAATTTTCTGGTTCGTTTTTCTATGCAAGGCACAACAGCTGACCTTTGTGCAGACCATGGTAAATCCAAGATCATTTGTTTTTATTTATTGTAGTGATTTAGATCTACTGGCAGTGACTTGAAATCTTCATCTTCAGTTTGCTTTCTTTGTAGCTATGAAGGTGAACGAGTCAATGGATTGTATGAGGGTGAAGGATTTGCATGTTTTGAGGGAGGGGATACTTACAAGGTGAGTGGATAATTTAAAAAAAAATAAAATAGTAGTGGACCAAGTTCTGTCTGTAGAACAGGCAGACTGTTTCTTTTAATGTGTGTGGAGTTTGAGCACTCAGAAGCATTGACAGTTAGCATTAAACCTGTTGATTTTTGACATTAAATTTGTTGGTTTCTGGCATTAAAACTCTTGATTTGAAACTAGTTGGGGAGGAATTGATATGTCATTCTTTTGAAGTCCTGTTGGCTTCAGCTGGGGTACGAATAAATCTGCAAATGATACCGTTCTCTTCCTTTTGAAGGGCACGTTTTCTGAGGGGTTTATGCATGGACAAGGGACTTACACGTGGGCTGATGGAGTGAAGTATGAGGTACAGTACAATTGAAACTACAACTGAACACAGTTACACCCAATGAGATCTGCGAACTGAAGGAAAGTACCTCAGTTGTGGGAAGTGGGACAACTGCAGAACTGTGGCAGTGACTTGAATCACAAGCCTGATTTCACCCAGATATTTGGGGGACGCTCTTAGGGGTTTTTTTTAAGTTGTAATTGAATCTTTCAGGGAACATTTGCTGAGAATGTGCAGATGTTTAATGGCCGTTATACATGGAACGATGGCAGCGTCTATGAAGGATCAATCAAAGATGGAATCAGGAATGGATTTGGCTTTTTCAGGAGTGGAACTTATCCTATTTCTTACCTTGGCGAGTGGTGTAATGGCAAAAGACATGGCAAGGTGAGTAAGAACCAAGGGAGAGCAGGGGCTTGGGTGGTACCTGCAAGAACAGCAAGTGTTACTGAGCAAAGGTTTTGCAGAAGTGTTTTGTTCTGCTGCATGGTCTTGTGCTGTGTAGAGATTTGTTTTCCCTAGGGATTTTTTTCTGAAGTTGTGAATGTAGTTAACACTAGTAGAGCAGTAGAGCTACTGCTGGAAGGGAATGGGTCAGAAAACTGATCTGCCTCAGAGTGAGCAGTGTAATTAAGTTGCCAAAGTTAGTATTTGAGTATTTCCAAGTGGTGTGAAAAACATAGTAGACTTTGATGTGATGTAATAAGATTTTTCTCTTGGACACTTGGTGTTTTTTTAAGGTCTTAACTCATATTCATCAAAGGAGGCTGCTTTTTTATTTAATTCTATCACTTCAGTTGCTTTTAGCACATCATCTCAAAGTGACTGTAAGTATTAGAGCGTGATTGCTTGTGTCATATAATTTGTATGCGATGTTTCTTTCATGTAGATGGATATTTAGGTATTTCAATGGCCTGTGCTGTTTGTTTCAGGGTATCATTTATTTTGATGAGGAACATGCCTCGTGGTACTCAGGTGAATGGGTCAATAATGTCAGAGAAGGATGGGGAATGAGACGGTAAATGTGATAAAAACACACTTCCTGGGTTTGTATTTCATGTGTGTTATCAGACAGTTTCTCCTGTTGTTAAAAATGGACACAAATGCTGTAATTTCATACTCCTGCAGTGGAACAAAAATGTACAAAGTGCTCTATGATAACAAAACAGACCTTCTTTATAATTTACATTTTTATGTGCTGTATTTCTATTGATCATTCACATGAGAGAACATCTAAAGACAAAATCCCAACTCAGCTTTGGTAAACCACAATTCAGTATTTAAAAACACACTCGATTGATTTGAGCAGATGGAGCTGCTTTATGAATTAATGACTTCTGTGTAGAATTACATATAAACAAATGTTTTTACTAGCTATGGCAAAGACTCTTTGAAAAAAAGAAAAAAAAAGAGCTGGTTAATATTTTTAGTGTTTGTAGGTTAAAAATAGCAGGTAAACAGTGGCTACAATCAAACCTCTGTATCTGTGCCACAGTGAGCCAACTTTCACTTTAATGGTTATATTTAGCAATAATAAATTCTAAATTTATTAGCAATGAGATTTTGCATAAGCCTTTCACAGGATCAACTGAGAATTTAATATGAATGAATCATTAGCTGTTATTGTTTTCTTGCAGCTACAAGTCTGGAAATGTCTATGAAGGTCAGTGGAAGAAAAATGTACGACATGGGCATGGAAGAATGGTGTGGTTGGCAGCTAATCAAGAGTATGTAGGACAGTGGGTGAATGGCATTCAGGTAGTAATTGCTTCCCCAGAAACCTTTCTGTAGTTCAGCATCTGTCCACTGCTCTAGGAAAGCTGGATAGGGAGTTTTGTGCAATATCAAAGGAGCTTTGTGTGGTTTTTGCCAGTTGAGATAGTGAAAACGTGCTTTTTATTGTAAGTTGATTCGCATGTTAGCAATATTGAAATTATTAAAAGGCTTTTGATTTAGTCTTATAAAACTGTAATTTAACCCCCTAATGGAAAATACAAACATTTTTCAATTAAAAAAACCTAAAAGAATTTAAGTGTTTGTGGCTATACTTAGCCTGAGATATTACTTCAGCTGTAAGTATATGTGATAATTTACTTCTGTGTCTCCTGTAAAATATTAGACCACACTTACCTCTGGGAAGAGATAATTTTGTGGCTTTTTCTGTTTCTTCCATTTATTATTCTGCTGGAAAAAGAATGTGAGCTACCTGCTCTGTCTTTTCACTCTGCTTAAAGTTAGCAAGGAGTTTGGAACATCCCGGTTCTCTGGCACGGTGTGCAGGATTACAGGCAGGAGGATTCAGGTGGTCAGGGTAGCTCTGGGAGTCCTGTGATAAAAATTGCTCAAGTGTGTGTAGATCCAGTGTATCCCCTGGGTGTTTTCCCAGGCACCTTTGCAGAGCATCTGTGGCTGGTTTGAAACGCTGCAGCAATCACCTCGGGGGCCTTTATTTCAGGGGATGGCCCTAGAACAGCAGCAGCTCTACTGGGGGTGTTTCTTTCTGAACACACTGATTTGTTTTCAGCATGGATATGGCACCCACGTGTGGTTTTTCAAGAGAGCGCGTCTGTCTCAGTATCCCCTGAGGAACGAGTACGTGGGTGAATTTAGACAAGGGGAACGACACGGGCACGGCAAGTTCATCTACGCCGGTGGAGCCGTGTACGAAGGCCAATGGGCTTGGAATAAGAAGCACGGCAAGGTGAGCAGTGCAGACAACAGCAGAGCAGATTGCTCTGCCCTGCGCTGGGGATCTCCAGATTCCTGTACAGAGACCCCCACCCAGTTTGCAGAATCTGTCCCAAAGGGCAGAGAGTCCACTGAGAGCAGCAGGAAGCTGCTTCCAGGGACCTCGCTGGGCCACAGGTGGACTCTGTGGTCAGCTGTGTGTTGTGTGTGTAAAGAAATACATTTCACTGGGGAGATTTTCAGTGCAATAGGTACATATAGAGTTTTGCAGTGGTTGGTCAGGATTTCACACCTCCACTGTGAATTAATGGATTTCAAGCTGTCCTTGCACAGGGAGGTTCTTACATAAAACAGATTTTTGAAAAAACTGTGAGTACCACATATGCAAACTAAGGATTGCAAACAAGCCTCTCTCTATGTTTTTCTTCAAAATCTTTCTTTTGTGTTGATATCAAGATTAATTCTGTCTGTAGGGCAAGTTTGTCTTCAAGAATGGTCATGCTTATGAAGGAGAGTTCGTAGATGATCGTCTGGTAAAAGGTCCTCATCTGGAAGTGAATGCAGTGAATGCAAAAGAGCTGAGTGCCATTGGTGCTCATTCTGTCGCTGGTAAGCAGCTTCACTAAACAAATTCCACTCAGTTCACATTTTGTTGTTCCATTTTACTATAATGTGAAGCTGTTTGTACTTGAGAGGCAGACGAATTTCTTCAAAGAACTTGGATAAAAATGGGAGTTATCTTAATAATTAATGACTTTTACCTCCATGCTTTATTTCCTGTATGTGACACTTTGAGTGCAGTGACACAAGTACTCTCCATCTTGTGTTGTTTTCGGAGCACTATTGTCTGAAAGTTTCATAACATACATAATGTCTGCATTTCCTTTTGGCTGGGGGTTAATTCGACAAAATTACCCTTCAGTTGTTATGCTGTGGATTATGAAATCCCTACTCCTCATTATAAAGGAATCTGTTGATCAAAGTCAGTGAGATAAAAAGGAATAATATGTGTTTTATTTTTCTCTGTGTGTGCATATTTATGTGTTAAACTTTGGTTTAGTTTGTTCTAATTTATTTTATTTGCGTGGTAGAAAATATCACAATCATTGATGACTCGGAAAGTCCTTCTATCCTGGGGTCAGATATTGAGCTGGATATATCCTCACTGCTTAACTTGTTCCCAAAGGAAGAGAGACAGGAAGAACTGCACCAAGTAAGAGGCTACTCTTTGATATTTTCAGTTTTCCTCTGCAGTATCTTTCATATTATTTTATTTCTGGTTTATTTGTATTAAAATAATTCTTTCTGTTAAAGAATTATTTGAAAATCTGAAAGCCGTGAAAACAGGAAATGCCAAAAGAATGAATAAAGAATAAATGAAAAAAGAATGAATAAACAGGATTGCCTCTTCTGACTTCTACTAAAAAGCAATAAAAATAGGTTAGCATATCTGGAAGGGCATTCAGCAACTACCTTTAGCCACTCTGAGATTTGTCTGCTGACAGAGGACAATTTATTTATATCAGTCACCAAACCCCATGTATTTTAACTACTTCTGAGTAATGCTTTTGGGAACACTTAGCCAGGGATTCGCTCTTTAAAGTGGCAAGGTCAGAAAATTATCTGCCCAGTTACAGGATCAATACAAGCTGATCTCTGCTTGCTCTGAGCTGATGCTGAAAACATGTCCTGCTTCATTTAGGTGGAATGTGCTGTGTTGAGGCACATTACCATGCTGAGAAGAGTCTACAACTTCTACAGTGCCTTGGGCTGTGTTCACTCTCCTGACAACACTTTCCTCATGACTAAGCTCCAGTTTTGGAGGTTCCTGAAGGACTGCCGGTTCCACCTCTCCAAAATAAGCCTTGCTGAAATGGATCGGGTGGTGAGAGGTTTGTGCTTCCAGTGGCTGGGCTCTGGAATCCAGGAGTTTTAGTAGGAAGCTGTGGAGGGTTGGAGTGGCAAGTTCTACTGGCAGCTTAGCTCTGGTAGTTAAATGGCCCAAGTCAGTATCTCTGTGCCTGTGAGTTCTCAGGGGATGCATTAACACTTCTCCAGGCACTTCTGGTCCTGAGGTGGGAAAATACAAAATTCCCTTTACACCTGCAGTGTCTCCAGTATGTGAAGGGTTTAACTCCAGCTTTGCATCCCCTTTTATTTCTATATATGCTGAGTAGATGCATTTGTAGAAAGAGAGAATTATCTAAGATCCAGCTGTAGGTGGATGGTTCTCCCTTGATCTGCTTGTTTGGAAGTGGTGCAGTGTCTGCTTTGAGTCTTTCAGGAGTGTTATTACCTGTGATAGGCAGAGAAGGAGAGGATAAGAGAGGCTGACAGATCAATATTCCTGTAAGGAATGTGAGATGTGAGCGTAATAGAAATTTATTTTTTCAAAATTTTCAGGTGGTAAACAACTTGTGGAGATCCATTGTCCCCACGAGCTATTACTGTTCAGAACATTTTTATCTTACCTTATTCATCTGGCATTTCGTATCTATCATAAAAAGCACAAGTAAGTTCCATCTTGTGAAAATTATTTCAGTGTAATCAGCTGGAATCTTCCCAGACAGGAGTATTTTTGTTTCACCTGTAGAGAGAAGGGTCGTCATCTGGACAAGTGTTTCTCAGAAATGATGTCCAGGAATGTTATTCCCACTGCCTGCTGTGTCCAAGGTAAGCAATGGTGTTTTTTCTGTGCAGAATTCATCAATCAGCATCACACACATCACTATTTTATTATAACCATTGTTTTTTACCAATTCCTTTTAAAAGGTATCTTGTTTTCTGAAGAAAGATGCAGTGTTTTTGCCATGAGCTACATTGACAAATGCTGGGAGATATACAGAACTTTTCACAGCCGGGGGCTCAACCCTCCCTTTGAACCCACCATGAAGATAAGGCAATTTGTTTGGATGTTGGATGTAATAATCTCTTTTTTTTTTTCTGGTTTGTGTGATTAGATGTGCTTTATTTGTTCAGTTTATATGGGCCTCTTAGAACACTCCCTGTGGCTTCTGCACAGCTGAAAAGGTAGGGCTGATGTTATTGGTGCCAACTGTCCAACAGACATTAAAGGGATGGTTGTTCTACAGAAATTATTTATGTATTTTTTTCAGGATTGAATTATAATTTTGTACTTGGTCATTTCAAATGATCAAATCTTAGACACAAGTGTTTTAAGGGAATATAAATACTTTTTCTGGTCCCTCCTGTGTCCCCCTCCACCCCATCCTATCAAATGTGTGTATGAACATGTCATATTGTTAGAACCCAAAGAGTGGCAGCTATTGAAATAACACAGGAAAGCACTTCAATAATGTATTTACTGCAAGATGACCGTGAGATTCTTTATTAAAATTCAGTAATTCAGGGACAGATCAAGATTACTCTGAAGCTAGGGAACAATTCCTATTAACACGCCTGGGGTTTGGGGGACTGTCACTTTATAAATCCAAGCCATTTTTCCCAGAAAAAAAAAAATCAGATGGCATAATTGTAACTTTTTACATTTTTGTTTATGAGCTTTCCACAGACCTCTCTTATACCTCTGTTTTTGCAGTCTAAAGAATATTCCCATTGGCTTCAGTAGGGCCAGAATTTCAATGTGTTAATTCCACATATGGAAGTATCATTTGAAACCACTAGAAATGTGGGTACTGGATTGAAAGGGAGGTAGATGAGGTCCATGTGGGAATGCCTAAAGTGCTGTTAACATGTAACATTTGCTCTTACCCAGGAATTGAAACTTTTCAACCAACAATTAACTGTTTCAAGACTTGTGAAAACACTTGTCAAAATGGGTGCCTCTCGACGTAGTAGGACTGGTATCAACATGGAAACGGAGGTTTGTATGGAAAAAAACAGTTCATGGCTACAGGAACAATTAAAATTGCTTTTAAAAACTGCTGCAAATACTATCCTACCTGCTGGAGCAGGAAGAAAAGGAATTCATTTATTGGAAAAAAAAAAAAAAAAGAAGAGTACAAACTCAAGCCTCTATTTTTGTCTTCCTTTATTCTGCCTGTACCTTTTAGTTTATTCATATACATCTATATTT
Organism: Empidonax traillii; assembly: GCF_003031625.1. Classification (NCBI taxonomy): domain Eukaryota; kingdom Metazoa; phylum Chordata; class Aves; order Passeriformes; family Tyrannidae; genus Empidonax; species Empidonax traillii. The sequence continues at coordinate 108,121 of NW_020955232.1, forward strand.
TTCTTAATATCCTCCTCCTCTTAGTACAGTCTCAGCATCTGGCCCATCCAGGTAACTCCTCAGGAGTGCAACAGTCCCCAGGGGGACACCATTGCCAGGAGACTCCTGCTGCTGCTGCTGGTTCTATCTGAGGCAGCTGCCTGACAGGATGTGTATCAGTGATTGCACAGAGATCAATCTCTGCACTTCCAGCTGCCAAGGCTGTTGAAGTGAATCAATGACTAAGATGTGAACCCAGAGAGCCTGAAAATCTGGTGATTCCAGAAACCTGATTAGTGCCACGTGAAGAGCTGCCACTTCAGTGAGGCCAAATAGTGACTGTAGAAGACTCTCGTGCTCCCCCAGAGCTGGCCCAGCCTGCAGGGTTCTCATCCCTCAACAATCAGCTCTTATTCAGCAACAGTTGTAATTACTTGACTAAATTTGTTTTAAACAGCTAAACTGAACACACAGTGTAAGTCTTACAGGGGATCCATCTTACACCCATTCTCGGCGTTTCTTGAAGCTTTATATGCAAGTAAAATATTTTAGGTAATAGCTGTAGTTGTGAGTTACTTGTTAGGGAAATTTCTTACAGCTGCAGATAAATCAAAAATCTATACAGCATTTTAGTTCAATGTGCCTTGTATAAGGTGTAACACGGTGTATCACCTGAATTTTTTGAGCTCTGGATGTTTTCAGTTTTTCTTCAGAAGAAGAGATGTTTGACTAGTCAAGTGAGGCCAGTGAGACTTCACAATCACTTCTGAGTTCTTTGCTTGCTCAGTTCCACATGCCTGTTAATGAAGGGATTTTGCAAAAATGAGTGAATGTAACCCTTGTGTTTCTTTTACTCTAGCTGGTTTTTCTGGAGTTTTTTGAGGCTCTCCTGGAATGTGCAGTGGTGTACGTTACCCCTGACATGGCTAAGGAGCTCATGGCTCAGGATGATCAGAACAGAGAGGGCTTTAGATTCAAGAATTTCTCCAGGGAAACCTCAACTTTGTCCCTGTACTCAGGATATTCTCAGGTAAAATAATGCAGACCTGTTAAATATTATTGTTTCCACTTAGAGGGCAAAGTCAGGCCCTGCAGATTTTCTGTTTCCTGAAGGTAGAAACCAATTTCCTCTTTTTGCATAAACAATTGCTTGATTGGGTCCTTCTGCTTTTTCTGCTTGTTGCTACCTTAAATTGTAACATCAGTTTTAACACATCTGCACGTTTTCCTAGATTACTATAAATACACATAAACCACTTGCAAACCCTCTGAAGGGGAACAGATTGGTTGGCTGGTGGAAGACACGTTTCTCCTGCTTTAAGCTGACTGTCCAAAGTGGCATTGCAGCTGTTGTAGGTAGCAAGCCTTGCTGTTCCCCAGCAGTTAAGCTGGGCACTTTTCTTTTTGTTAAACTTCTGAATAAGGATCTGGGAGGTTGTAAGATGCTGCCTGTGACACTGGTGCAGTTTGGATGCATGGGGTAGTTGAAGGCATAGAATTGTTATTATCTGGAATTATGCACAGGGTGAAAGTATTTTTATTAATTCAAAGAGTATTCACAAACACCTCATTTCACAGAAAAGAAAACCTTAATTTAAATGTACTGAGGGTAAAATTCATCCTGTGTTTACATTTCCTTAGTGCATGTACAGCAGAAGTCCAATTGGTGCAGACATAAACAATGCCATTGCTGAGGCAGCTGAGCTATGCAGCAGCAGCAGATGAACAATACTATGTAGAGCAACATGTGAGAACAGAGGAACATTTCCAAGAACAGGAGCTTTTCATTCTCTGTAGTTCTGTCTTTCCCTAGCCCTGAAATAGGATAATCCTACTTGCCTTGCAGGTATCAAAGGTGAAGTGTTACCTGCTAATACCTGAAAAGGTGAAACACTATTGCAATTTAAATGTTCTGAGAGAGTCATGACTGCAGAATGCATTTGGTGGGCAGAAAGCTTTGGGGATGGGAATCTGCATGACTGAAAGGGACATGGGATCTCACTTTTTAATTTGAACACGAGCCCAGATGTTGAGTAACTGAATTTAAAACTTCTTGCCAGCCACTGAGATCTTGTGAAGACAAAGAGCAGTGTCAGCAGGCATCTCTTCTGGGTGAGTACTGCAGTTCCAAAAGATCTATAAAAATAGAGGTGCTGAGGAGATTCACTCTGTCTGCAGCTTTCAAGATGAAAAGCTTTCCATACCTGCTGCACAGACATGGGCAGGTTTGAAGCTCTGAATTTTCTGGGCTCTTTAATTAGAAGAGATCACTTTTTCCTTAAAAATAACTGTAAAGGCTTTTTAAACCTTAATTCTTCCTGTTCTGCCCCACTTATCTGGGCATTGAAACAAGAGATTGAACTCTGCACTGTTGTCTTCATTACAGACAAACTTTTCATAATTTCAGAAGTGTTTCAACCACAGGCCTAGCTGTCAGGTCAGGGGACAATCTATATTTGTTCGTGCTGAAGACCAAACTTGATGTTTAATGCACAGAATTAAAGAGTGCTTCTTTCAATTTTCTTTCTTTGCAACATCAGAGACTGTCCTGTCATTTGCCCCAGCTTGTGCAGACACCAACGGTGATCCGTCGTCGTTCAGCTGGGATGCAGGAAAACAACCAGATGCCTCTCCAGCAAAGGAACTGGCAGGTAAGGCATTCCTACTGATTTATTACTAACACTCCCCTCCAAAAAAAAAATCCCTTGTAGCTCTTGAACTGTGAAATTTTAATTGCATATGCAGATTTCAGCTTGTCACAAGAGGGCAGTAAATGAACATTGATTCTGGAGGAAGTTGTTTTTTTTTTTTTTTTAAAAACTTAAAATATTTTTTAAAAGAAAATGAAACTTCTTATTCTTTATTCTTATACTAAATAAAAGAAGCAGGATATTGTATATATATACATAATAAAATATATAGTAATATATTTTATTTGTCCAAGACATTGAACAAGCAGGCTTGCAGATTGAGTTTATCATAGAGTAAATACAAATTACAGTTTACAGATGCCCTACAAATAAAATGTGGCATCTTAAAATTGGGGAAACCTTTTAAGTCAATGCTTAAATTTAATTCTAATTCCTCCATTCTCCCTGCCCAGGAGTCACAGATCCAGAACTGTCATCAGGTCACTGCAGAAAACAGTTCCATGATTAAAGGGCAGAGTCCACAGCCTTTTGGTGCCATTCCCAGGGCCAAGGCACTCTGAGGCCCCACCAAAGGGCCATCCCTTCCCCATTGCATCATTCCAAGGGTCTCTCTGTGTCATGTCCTGGACATGCAGGAGTTCCCCATTGCACTGACACAGAGCTGAAATACTGCACTCCAAACCACGTTTGAAATAGAAGTGCCCTGCTAAATAAGCATGTTTAATTTACGTGTTGCAGATGAAGCAAAAGAAGACAGAACTGAACAAGATGAGGAATTTTGTCTGTGGATGTGTCAGGTGGAAATCTTTTTCACAGCTAAGCTCTTCCCTGCTTACCAGCAGGAGAAAGTGCTGAGGCAAAAACTAGAAGAAAAGCAAAAGGAGGATGTTGAATTAGCTGAGCTGAGAAAGATCAAGGATGTGGAGTTGGCAAAGTAAGTGTGGAATCTTGTCTTGCAGTACTGTTACCTCTTATCTTCCTCTTAGACAGACTCTGCTTCTCTCCACTAGGACAGTTTGTCCTGCTCAGACTATTAGTGCAGGAGTTGCTCAGCCAGTATAAATCTGTCTCCCCCCTCCTGCAGAACATTAAATTTCAACTTTGTCCATTCAGACTCATTGCTGAAAGAGAAGCGGAAGAGGAGAGGAGACGAGAAGCAGCTGCAGCAGAAGCAGCAGTTGCCTCCCAGAGTGCAGAGGTCGAGGTGTCCGAGGATCCTGAGCCGCAGGAAGGGTCCCCGCGGAAGGGGAGCAGAGCCCGCCTGTCGAAGGGGGAGGCACAGAGGGGAGAGCTCTCCCCAAGGAAAGATTCCCATGGGAAAGAACCCTCCCAGAAGAAAGAGGCCCAAAAGAAAGCCCCCTCAGTGAAGAAAGAGGCACAGAAGGCAGCACCTGCAGGTAACAAGGTGCCTGGGAACAAGGCAAGGAAACCCTCTGGTAAAAACCACTGAAACTTCAAACCAGTTCTCTTCAAATAGAAAAAAAAAAAACCAAACCAAACCAACACCAGAACAACACCACTTGAAGGGAGCTGAAAAAATTATAAGACTGTGTGCACAAGAATTGATTTCAAAGGGAAACTGTTTCACACCAGGGTCTTGGGCAAGTTCCATCGCACTAAACTATCAGATAGTCCCACAATAATGCAAATGAACACAGGAAAACAAAAAGATGCCCTTAAAAGTGTAACAATTATTAGTTTTATTTTCCAGCAAAATATTCACATAGCATATCAGAATGGAATGGTACAGATGAATTCAGACTGGTTTTGAATTAGCTTGCACATAAACATCTTTAAAATTTAAAAATTTTATGGTGAGAGTTTACAGATTTTAGTAGAAATTTTGATTCTTACAAAGCAAGTATTGCTTTACTATTGTCATTATTCCAGTCAATAATATGACTAATAACTTCTCATGTTGAACAAGTGCCTGACATTGACATCTTCAATAAATCAGCCCTTTGCAGATCAATCCAAGAAGAAAATATTATTAAACTGTGTTGCACAAAGTTTCTTCACTTCTTCTGTTAAAAAAACAAAACAAAACAAACCTTCAGTATGATATTTTTACAGCAACCTCCTCAAGAGAAACCCTGGGGATCATCCCAGAGAATATAATTCAATTCAAACAGGAAAACCTCTACAAGTTTTTAATGTCGAAATACATTTACTGTTACTCTGTCTTCAGCAGGAGAAAGTCAAGTCTGACATCTCACACTGCCTGAAAGGTGAGTTGTATTTTAAGGGGCTGCAGTGTAAATGAAGGGCTGTTTGGTAGACAACACAAGTTTATCAGGCACAGAAACACTCATTTACTGTTTCTATATGGCAGGTTTGATGCTGAAGGACAATTACACAAAGATTTCTACGTCATGCAACTCATTTCTCTTTTTAAAGTGTAGGTTGCAGGGCTTTGGTCCTGGAAAGTATTATTTCTGTCCCATTGTCTGAGTGAGCACATTCCTTCTGTTGAAACAGAGAGCCCTAAAATTGCTGCAGGCAAGATTCAAACAGACTTTAGGAGAAATAGCAATTTGAAAGAGGAGAAATAGCAATTTAAAAGCTTATGGCATTTTTATGTTCATTTGCACTCTTTGTCATAGTAAATCAGTCTGAAAACCAGGTTAGAAACAAGGCAGCAATGGGCTAAGGATCCCTGGCAGGACAGACAGACAGGTATCATGTGTAAGAACCTACCCCTGGATCACTGACAAATAAAACCCAACTCAGAGGTAAATATGTTCATCTCTCACCTGTCATAGACTGTATTAATTACTCCTGAACTAAGCTCATAGAGCTCTCCTCTATTATTTGAAGGAGGAATAACTGATTAATAATTAAGAGTGCCTGCTGAATATTTATGCTGTTCTTTCACAGCTGGTAGAAGGCAGACTAAAACCTTAGGCAAACTCACCTGGTCTATCAAAGATCAATCATTCTCTCTATTTCTCATGAGATGGATTTTATTACTTCTCTAGGGACATACATTTTAGTAGTAACTGTGTTTAGATGTAGTAAAAAACAATCCTTACCATTAACTTCAATCAGATTTACATTTTTTTGATTCAAAATAACGTACAGTTCTCTCTGGTCAGACTTTTTCCCAACTACCCAGTAATCACTCATTGCCTTCACAATAATTTCCTCATCTTCATCAACTCTGAAAGAAATTTTAGGAAGTCAAGAAGGTGGCAGCAAGTTCATCTTCAACAATTTTGTCTGTAATCATTAGAACAGTTCCATGTCATAAGTTGTGGTTGTGCAGTATCAAAGAGAATACCCATCCTAACTCAACCATCATTGACAGCCCAGGACAAAGGCTTCACAAATGGCTGCTTGAGACATCCCCAAACGTGTAAATCATTAATTTGTCCATCTTCCAAACACTCCAGTGCTCTGAAGAGAACAACTTTACTCAGTTCTGGTAAGGATACTCCTGACAGAACGATGATTTGCTCTGGTTTGGTGATACTGAGCTTTCACAGAACTGCTGCACCCAGCCCTAAACCCTGCTCAGCAGTTAGATACATTCTATAAAGCTGTCACTACCCCCCTACTTCCATAATATGATGAAACGTTCCTTTTTCATTCACTCAAAAATGAAAACCTTGTCCTTAAACAGAGTGGGAAAATTGCTAGTTGTTAATTAGAGTTATGGGCATCCCAGTCATTCAACATTTTCATGTTCTTTACCGTCATGACAGGGGGTCTCTCCCACCTTCAAGCTTGATACCCATTGACAAGAAGCCACTTTCTTCTCCATCAGGACTGTAGACACTGCAAGGTCCACATTCCACCACTGCCTCACCCCAGCAGTCCCCAGCTGAGGCAGGGCCAGGGATGGCACTGGCACAAGCAGCTTTCCCTGTCCTTTATACTACCCCAGATCAGTCAGACTTTAGTGCTTCCCATCCCATTTGTTATGACTACTCTGAAGCCTCCAATAGATCAGATATTTTCTTGGAGAGAGGCCCTGGCCCTCTTCTAAGTTATTTTTTTAAAAGGACACTAGAAATTCTGTTTAGGATGGACTGCTTCTAAATCAACACAAAATACCAAACATGAACAGCCAACCATCAAAAAAAGGACTGGAAATCTTCAGCCATTTGAAAAAAAAAATTTCCTTGACAGTAGCAGTTACAGACTATTTAATAGTTAAGCATTACCTGGAGAAGTCACTGTTGATGTCACCGAGAATCTTCATGAGGTCAGGGTGAACAGATGCAAGTGATACACTGGGTGTTTTCCTCATGTGAATGGTACTTTTCTCTGCCAGGTTCATGTGATTGAAATAGATAAACTTAAACTGAGGTTCCTTCTCAGCCCTAGGAAGATTTAAAAAGGAAAAAAAAGTGATTTGTGAGTACTGACATGTTCTATAAGCACAGGCTTCATAGAGAATGGGTAGTGAGCCAGTGCAAAGCTTACTCAGACAGCCTGAAGTCATCTTTGCATTGGAGAGAACTAAGTGTTTTAAGACTTGTGGGATTGCACTTCATTTGAGCAGTTTAAAAAACCAAAACAAAACACAAACAAGCCTGCAGAACCAGCCAGTGTTTCCCCTTCTGCTGCTTAGGCTGCCAGTGGACAGACACAGGGGAGTCTAAAGGCCTTGTCCCCCTTCACAGTAGTATTTAATTTGCATTTTTCTAATGAGCTGGTTTTGTTCTGTCCCATTTTGTTCCCTTGCTGCTCTCCCCTAGGCCAGTCCCATGGGATTTGAATGGATGCTCAGTCTTTACTTTGATCAGTAAGTCATCTTCCATTCATGCCTTTGTTACTGGTTACAACCCAGAGAACAAACTCCTCCTTGATCCAGGCAATTAGATTTGCCCCCAGCACTTGTGTGGGCCAAGCAAGAGACTATTTTCACAGCCTTGGCAATCTTCCCCCATCTCCTCTTTTATGAAATTAACATAAAAACTGTCACTCAGAGCTGTAGTTTTGGTAGAAGCCACAACAAATTCAGACATGCAAGAACTGCCTGCAGCAACTGGTACTTGAGGCAATGCATTATTTAGGAGCAGGGAGATACTGTGATGACACCACTCACCTCAGCAAACAACCAGATACCCCTGCTCTCTGTCACCCACATGCATCAGTGTCAAGAAACTGGATCATGTTTTCAGGGCACCATGGCATTAAACTTTTAAGGAGTTAAAGCTGCCAAAGCCAGTCCCAGATGACATTTAAAAAGCTCAAGTTTAATGATTTAGTAGATTGGCACAATTTCAAGCACATCCTATTCTATCCCGTGCGATTTTGCTGATTTGGGAAGCTACCACTGAATGAGTTCACTCACACACCTATCTTTGGTTGAACTCCTCCTTTGTTGCCACACTGTTCTCGCTTCCCCAGCTAACACATCCATTGAAAAATGAATACAATTTTCTGGCAAGTCAAGTCCTCAACTGTAAAGCTTCTGTTGTAACCAAATAATCCACTCACTAAAATCCTCATTTCTGTTTTCCTCCAAAAAAGCTAGAAAGTATAAACTGAAGTTAAGATTTTGAGAGAACTGCAACTTCTCTACCTCAACATGGGAGAGAGGTGTCAGAAGACCTGCCAGTTCGTTTCATTGCACACATGAAAGAAGTTCCACCTCTTGCACCTGAATGCTTTGCTGACAGCTGGGCCAGGAGGAGGCAGAATGTCAATTGGTAATGGTCGTATTTGCCTTGGTTTTTACCTTACTTTCTCTGCAACAATTATGCACACAGAGGGAAAAGATTTCAGCCACACAGTAAACATTCACTCCTAAATTTGCAACATCTGTGTTGTTTCTTCAGGGAGACCTAAGGACAAGCACTTGATAAACACTTGGGGTGCAGAAAGGTAGACAAACACTGTTCTGAGTACACAGTTAACTCGATGCTTTCAAAACCTGGGCTCACATTATTATTTCAGCAGTTCACTCAGCCTAACTCTTCACCGTGCCAGGGGGGGATGCAGCAGGAAGAGAAGTGTGGTACAAACCCTGCTATCCTCTTGTTGATGTTGTACTGCTCGCAGATGTCGGATGCCAGCACGGTGAGCTGCGGCCCCACGATGCTGTCCAGCCTGCGGCAGAACTCCAGCGTGGGCGGGATGGAAGCTGGGCAGGCAAAGAAGGGCACAGATAAGATTCCCTGCCCACAGCTGAGGGGACACTTCCTGCAGCTCTTTTCTTCAAACATCAGTCAAAATCCAAGCACAAATTTTTCTCGTAGTCACAGCCTTATGGGCGATTTTGAAAGTGGTTCACTGAAGCATTATTTAGTGTGTAAATTGAGTTACTTATGCCACTGACTGATAAAAGCACTCATGAGAAAGAGACTCAAATAGCAAATTAATGTGAGTATTTTTCAAGAGTAAAACAAGCTGCACGTAAGAGTATTTTGTACTAAGTACGTCTTGCCAAAGAAGTGATGCTGACAGGTACTTACCATCAATCATAAAGCAGACAGCTGCACTCATGGCCTGGAACAAAAAAAGTGAAAGCAAAAAAAACCATTTACAACGGGTTACCTCAATTACCTCAAATAAATGACAGTACTGCAGTGAGGTCACACACAGGTGAAGCAGTTAAATTAGAGAAGAAATTTAAAAATTCTACTTGAAAGGGAACATTTCAATAGGATAATCTCTTTGCAATCCTACACAACAGAGTCTAGCTATGATTTTAAAATCAGCCCAGTTAACAGTTTAAGCTGTGGGGGAAAGGTAGAATTTGGTAAAAATGCATTTATGCGAAGATGTCTGCAAGAAACTTGGCTTTAATATTAAAAAATGTATTAATTAATGCTACTAAAGCCAGGCATGAAATCACTTCAAGTAACTGAAGGCTGGTCCTTTGTTTTAATAAAACAGCTGCTTGTTTTGGAGAGGGTACAAGAGAGGGGGAAAGAGGATTCAGGCCTTCAAGTTTGTTGCTAGAAATGTTAGTTTTCTGTCTCTTTGCTTTAACCTGGTGATATCTATACATTTCTGAGTACTTCATTGTATAGAGATTCTTAATTCTGTGGAGGAATTGCAGAGAAAACTCTCATACCTTATAAACAATTAAATGAAGCTCCTCGTAAGTGTCATCAGTGTTGACAAATATTTTGGGGAAACGGCATTTTGTTTCTGGATCATTAAGATTTAAAGGTCCAGTGAGAAACCTGAAAATAATTCAACAGGTCAAATGAGATGAATTCTTGTATTTCAGTTTCTCCAGTTTAACAGGTGTTCTCCAAACTAACAAACAATTACTTGCAGGTAGGAATACATTTGAATACAGTGAGTTTTCAGCTGCCCACACAGGCAGAGAGCCTTTACATTTTTTAAGGATTGTTTGCAAATATGCTTCAAAGAGCTACAGAAATAGCATCAGAAAGGCAGAATAATGCTAAGGAAAAACTGTGCAGATCATCAAAGAAACAGCAACAAAATTCTTTCCACCTTCGATTTGTGAGTATCTTTAAAACCATTTTTTTGTTGCTGTGGGCAAGCCCCTTTCCTTTCCTGTCCAACAGTACATCCAGATTAGAAGCACCTAAACTTGGGAGAAGGAGTGTGTAACAGTGCCTTGATCCCAAAGGAATGCAATAAATCAAGGAAGAGGAATTCTCGTGACGAAGGATGTCCAAACCCACAATTACTCAAAATTATGTTGCCTGGCTGCTTAAGTGCAGAACTCCCCACTCTGATGCTGAGTACAGAGGAAAAACAACAGGTAAATCCTAGATTAAATATACAAGTTGTCTAGAGGTGCCTGACTGAAAAGAAATGACTGGAGCAATTCCCAAATTTGTCACTAAGAACAATGGGAAGAAGAAGAAATGTGAAGTTCTGTTAATGAAGCATTTTCTCCTTTTGCCAGAGGTTGGGTTTCACATTCACCAACTCCCGTGCAACCCTGAGGGAAGAAGCAGCAGACGGTGACAGGAAAACAGGACCCACCTTCCGTAGTGCTGCAGATTTCCTGGCATTTCAGCTCGTATTGGAGAATCTCTTCCCGCCAGCTGAAGCAAAAAAGGACACACAAGAAAAACCAGCTTAGAGGCAGAGACAAGGGAGGTATTTCTCCTTGGTATTTTAGCCCTTAGCAGTACCAGATAAACGGGGAGAAAAGAAAAAATAACAAACACAAAAGCCAAACCAGGCACCTTCTCCCCAAAAAAACCCCAACCCATCGTACCTCAGGCTCCATGTGCCTTGGAAACAGAGATGTTGTGAGATATTTGTACAAGATTCTCATGTCATCTTGCTCCAGTCCACTCCTAGAAAAGAAACACAAGTGATGTTTGTGCTGCAGTTCAGATCACACATTTTCCTCCAACCGAAACTCGGGCAGAGCACACAATAAATCAGGGCAGCAACATTTCAGGGTCTCAGTAGAGTCAATCCCAGAACATGAATTTCTATTAAAATGTCAGCTTATTTGCTAAATGCAAAACACATCTAAATTAGCCATAAACCAGAAGAGGAACAAAATGATACTTAAACAAAGACCCAGTTTGCTATTCTTAAGTCTATTTTTAAGTAGAACTCTTCACAAGCATTGCAACTTCTAGTTCAGAATGACATGAGGAACAATCCTTAATTTAATTAATCTTCACTACTCAAAATTCTAGTGGAGGAACTTGTGTATATCCACAGAGGCTCTCGGGGTGGAGATGACAAGGACACTTCTCCAGCTGCTCCCCAGAGAGGAATACTTTGGTACAGGGCAGAGATTTTAAAGCTCAGACCAATGCCTTTCCCACTGAATGGCTGCATGACTCATGTTTTCTCATTTTCATCCAACTCTTTGACTGATTCAAAAGCTTTTCTATTTTGACCCTTATTTATAGGATGAGAAGTTGAAGACACACAAGAGAATTACTGGAGTACCTACCAGATCAGCTGGTCATTGTAGAGGAATGCAGTGTACTTGACTATGTTCAGGCTTTCTTCCATCCTGTTAATAAATGACTGAATTTTCAAGTAAGTCATTTTATCCAGTGGGAAGAAGCTGATTCCACAAAACACATCCAGCAGATCACAAGACTGTAAGTGCAGTGTCTGCAAGTACTGAGAGAAAGAACAATGACTGGTGGCTTTTAGAATTCTGAAAACTGCCAATGTGTAGATTTAAATGACAAATTTGAGTCTAATCACCAATAATCTGGACTAAAAAAGAAAAAAAATCCTTCCAGTTCTGCTTGTCTTGGGAGCAGGTAATTAGCTTTCAATGTGCAAAGGAAGGGATATTTTCTATTGTTTTCTTTCTTGATGGAGTGTAACCTTTACCAAGAGATTCCAAATGCACGAAGTGCTCAGTGAAAGATGTGTTGTCCAAGGGCTCCCTCTACAGTCATTTCACATCACCAAAAACCCACAGGTAATAACTGCAGTGTGACAGATCTCTCTCAGTTTGTAATCTGAGTTTTACTTCTTTTCAGATTTTCAGTGCAGTCCAAGCCTGTCAGCAACATGTTGCTGACTTGTTCAATAGGGTTATAACAGACAATTTGCATGACTACATTTTTTAAGCTTTTTCTAATTTCCTGATGAAAAAGAGAAACTTTTCATTGGATTTCTTTCTACTGTACAAATCCGTAGAAATTACTGTTTTATCTTCAGTAGGTACATCAAAGAAAAACAACATTTTAAAGATAAAAATCTATTAGTTTCTTTTTTTTGCCATGGTGTATTTTTAATTTAGTCTGGACAGAAGCACACATCAGCTCATCAAAGGACTCCTTGCGCCAGACTAGTTATAATGAAGACAGTATTTCCTCTAACCTTCTCAGGTTTTTGCATCCTATTTCCACCACAGAATCACACTTTAAGTGCCTGAAAAATAAGGTCTTACCCGATGGAAGAATTTCTCTAGTCTCTCCTTTAGACCTTTCACACCTCCATCTTCCATGGCTCTGAGGAACGTGCCATTGAAGAGCTAACAGTTAAAAAAAATCAGTTAGTTGGGCAACCATTTACAATAATTTCTTGTAACTTGGCTATGAATATAGCTAGATTACAATACAACTGCCACTCCCCTGTACTTGTACTCCACATCAATCCAAATGTCCCCCTTCTTGACTGAAAAAACACCTCAGATTTGCAGAGTCCAGGTAGGTGTGGCAGCAGAGGCAGAATATTTCTGTGTCATTTAAGTATCTTATGCTCCTGTTTTGTAAAAGGCCTTTAACCAGGGCTGTTTCTCAAACAGATTAATAGCTAATACCATCAAAATCAAATGTTTAGTAGTGTAACTGCCCATAAAACTTGGACTTTACAGAAATTAAAAGGCTTCTATTATTACAATAAGCTATTGAACCAGCACAGAGCTATATTTTAATCTTCCATCAGCTCCATTACAGCTGCAGGAAGAGAGCAGGTAACAGCGATGAGGTGAGAACGCCAAAGTAACGATGAGCTTGCACATCCAAAGGGTGCCATGAGGATCTTCTCCCCTTCCCAAAAAAGAGCCTGTGGTGTGAACTGTACCTTGTACATGCTGTAGCACTGCTGCAGGACCGAGCTGTACACCTTGTCCTGCAGGAGAGAGAGCAGCACATCAGGGCAGCAGAGGCAGAAGGACAAGCATTTTGGCTGAGCTACACACAATGTACGTTTTCAAAGAGCCAGCAAAGACACAATTTAAGAGAAATCAATCTCTGAAGAGTTAAATAGAGTTTTGAGTCAGCATTTAGAAAGTACAGTTTCAATAAAGGGAGTCCCTTCCCCTCCTCACATTTAGTAGCAAAAGCACTTTACAAACTCATGCCCAAGATTGCAGTTACAAATAGTGCCCTTCCCTGAGGCCAGTGGGCAGTGAACATGAACCTGTTCCTGGCAGCTCTCTCTTCATCCAGGTCAAAGGCTGAAGGAGGTGGGACACCATAGCAAGTTTTTATGGGGCTAAGATCTTAACTCAGATGAAAAAAGACTATTAACTGGGCAAAATAGAGTCCCTATGACACCCATCCTTTTGTTAGGACATAATAAGGAACACAAGTAGTGCACAGTGTAATGAACAGGGACAGGGGTGACCAAACAGCTTTTTAAATATTACCCACCTGGCCAAATACCCTTCCTGTATATGATTAAACAGACCCAATGACACTGCAGTTTGAACAAGAAATCCCACAAGAGTTATGAGTTGTTTGGTTTTCCAGATTATTAGTAAATATTACCAGCAGTCTTAAGAAAGTAGTAATGTATACTTAAACCTAATAAAAATATGTAGGGTTAAAATCTTGCAAGAACTTCATTAAACAAACAGATCCTAAGAAATATTCACCCATTCCAAGGTAGAAATATTCAGCTATTCCAAGCTAAAGTCTCAAAGCTGTATATTTTGCTGATGTTTATTGGATGATCTTGAATTGTTCTCTGGATAGTTCTCTATCATCTTGTACTCTTCTTTAGATTTGATTGAAAATACTTTGCCCTCTTTCCATTTATGGAGATAGATATGGATATATAGAAAATCAATTTGACAGCAGTTCAAGAAGAATCAAACTAAGATATTTCTGGAAGTACTCTTAAAACACAACATAACCCATTACAAAAAAAAAAAAAAAAAAAAAAAAAAAAAAAAAAAAAAAAAAAAAAAAAAAAAAAAAAAAAAAAAAAAAAAAAAAAAAAAAAAAAGGAAGTTCAGTATTACCAGCAATTCTTCTTCCTGATATTCATAGACTGGCTTTCCATCTTTGTGTTTCTCTATGATGGGATTTCGTACGACCTAGGAAGTGGAACAGGCTGGTATGAGACAATGCAGAATGCATGGAGAACATTGCAGGATGCAGCTTTAGGAACATGCAGATCACGTGCATAAGTACCATGACCATCCAGAAGTTCTCTTCAGGTTCGTGGAAAAATTGTCTGTTCTTCTGTGTATGGAGGGATTTTGCTGGTTTGGTTGGACTAAAGGTCCTGGAAAGAAAACATATATGTAGGCACAGGTATTTATACACACTCACAGCAAGGAGACATCTGACTGAGAGATTTAAAATACAGTGTTTGTGCCAACACAGCACAATCAGACTTCTTACCTTGTGAACTGCACTATAGCTTCACATAGCCCCACATTTCTAATTTTTTCATTCTTTTCTACTTCATTTGGGTGATAGAAGAGAATCTTCTTTTCTTCCTAAAATTTGAAAAAAAAAAAAAAAAGAATCCAAGCAAATGCATTTTAACAGAATCAGAGTTGAAGAATATTGAGTACATGGTTTTCTTGTTTTTTAACTTTAATCCCTGTATTTCCTAGGCAGAATTTTATCTTGTACCAAAATGGGCCTCTCTAATGATGGATAAAAGCATATTTAAGCACACTTAAGCAGTCAGTCATCCCATGGTATCTCAAAATACTTTATAAATTGAAGGCTATTGAAATCACAGGCCCTAGTCACTTCTCAGCTAGTTCAAAGCAAGGCAAGCTTCAAAGCCAGATCAAAGCAAGGCTCATTTCAAAGCCAGCTCAGATTGCTCCAGGCCTTGTCCAGTCATGTTTTCAGTACCTCCAAAGATGGAAATTCCACAACCTTTCCAGACCCTGCTCTCCTATTAGACCACTTCACTGTGAAGAATGTTTTTCTTCTATCTCATCCGAGTTTCCCTTGCTGGAACTCCATCCATTACGTCTCATTCTTTCACTTCGAGAACCCGACTCCACCATCTCCAGCCATCCTTCAGGCTGCTGATTCACGTAGGACCTGTTGGTCACCAGACTCCCTGGTCCTGTTCTGCAAAGCTGCTTCCAGCCAGTCAGCCCCCGACCTGCCATGGTGTACGAGATTATTTCACCCCACAGCCCAGACTTTGCCTTCGCTGAGCTCCACCAGGATTGTGCTGGCCCATTCCCCAGCTCACCGAGGATCCCTCCTGAGCAGCAACAGCTGCCCCAGGGTTGGAGTCACCCAGGAGCTCGCTGAGGGCACGCTCAGCCTCACCGTCCTGTCACTACTAAGTATGTAAGTACACTGCTCTATTCAAAACTATTACAGCTGAATATTATCACATGAGCCACATAATATGTCGTTTTCTAAAGCCAGAGACTAGAACTTGAGTTTACTCGTTAAGGGCCACAGGCAAGAGAACACCTCAGTAACTTGAATTTAACAAGTTAAACAGTACCCTGTAACAGTAACCATACTGTATCTACATCCAGAAAGTTATTTTTAGAGAAAGTTGCAGCATCAGTAAAACACAGTTACTGCCTGTCCAGCTCCCCATCTGCAATACAGGCCCTGCTGGTGACATCCCCCCCGGTTCCTGCTGCTGCCCGGTCTGAAGCAGAGACAGACCCATTCTGGGGGACACCGATCCCGGCCCCGCTGGCACCCAAATCCCAGGGGCTGCTGCGGGCCGGGAAAGCCGCAGCTCCCGCCGCCTTTGTCCGGGAACAGCGCCGGGCCCGGGTCCGGGGCAGGGCCAGCCCCGCCGGGAGGTGCCCGCCTGCCCCGCAGCCCCGGCCGCGACAGCCCCCGGTACCTCTCCCTCTTTGGGCCCCAGCTTGGGGTTGTAGATGAAGAAGCTGAGGAGGGTCGGAGCGAGCTGCTTCTCCTGGCCGGCTCCCCCCGCCGCCGCCATCCTGAGCCTGGGGCCGGCAGCCGCCAGACACCATCGGGAGCGGCCCGAGGCCGCCGCGGCACCGGCACCAGCCCCAGCCCCGGCCCGGCCCGGCCCCCGCCCCGGAAGAGCAGGAGCGCCGGGAAGCGCCACCGGCACGGCCGGGACGGGCCCGCAGCGCCCCCGCCAGACACGGCGGGCACGGAACAGGGAACCCGGGGCGTCCCGGCGAGTCCCGGTGCTCCCTCCGAGAGGGGCTGTGCGAGCACCTCCGGCGGGGATCACAGAGCCCTGACCGGGCACGGCCCCTCCCGGGCAGCCCCAGAGCATCCCTGTTCGCAGGGGCAGCACAGGCGCGGTTCAACCCCCTCCAACTCGTTCAGGGCGCAGCTGGAAAAAGTAGAAACGATTTATTTTTAGAGGTAGAATCCGAGGTTTGAAAGATGAGATCAAGAAGTTTGAGTGTGTTGAAGGAAATGTCATCCAGCATGACATAGTGCATGTAATCCTTTCACCATAAATTGATATATTATGTCTGCTCTGATTAGTTTTCAGATTTTTGTCTAGTACTTTTAAGATAGTGGCATTTAACTAATAAAATAAGCTTTCCCATTAGTTTTCAATTCCCATTTTAATAATATTCAGTGTGAACTAAATTAGAAGTAAAAACAATCTACGTGATAAGAAATGCATCACATTGCTTCTCTGTAGGACTATGAAGTTTAGGAATCAGAATAAACTAAGGTTCATAAATACTTGGGCAATGTATAAAAGATACAATTGAATATCTCATTCCACGAGGTCATTTAGAAAAATGTACCTGTAAACTTTCTTAAATCGGAAAGAAATCAATTGTTTCTTAAGGTTTTTTGCTTGTTTGTTTGATTGATTGATTTGTTTTGTTTTGCTTTTGGTATTATTTCAGTTCCAGCCATCACTCTTAGATTATATTTACTTTCAGCACTAGTAGCATCATTCCAGATAGTCTTTGTCCACCTCAGCAGCTGGGGTGTTCCTTGAGAATCCAATCCAGTGCAGTAGGACCAGTGTGTGGAATAGAGATGCTGTAAGACTGCAGCAATTTAATATTTAATGTCTGTACTCAAAAAGTGAGTGGTGTAAGCAAGAGAGAGCTGACTGCTGTTTCCCCTGGGCTGCTGCAGGGCTCTGTCACGTCCCTCCTGCCCTGTGCCACGGCTGCAAACCCTCCTGGTACCTGGCCTGGAGGAGGCAGGAGTTTCTGTGAGGGCCAGGAGGCACAAAATAGAGGTGCTGGCTCCCCTCAGCTGGCTCAGCAGGGCGTTTGGTTATGGGAGTTCATGTGGGTGCAGACTCCCTTTGGTGGCTGCAGAGCTCGTCACCACTTCTGGTGTCCCCTTCCTGCCTGCACCTTTAACCCAAACCTCGCAAGAGCTGAGCAGCTCCTCCTGTGCAGACTGGGCGGGTAGAAGGGACACAACAGGCTGAGCCACAGCATTCCCAGGCAGCTGTAGGAAATGTTTCCAAAGCTGCAGAGAGAATCTGCTTTGTCATTTCATGCAGGTGTTCTCAGAGAGGCCACCTGTCCTCAGAGAGGACTCCTGCCCCTTGCCAGCAAACAGGATGAGGGAGGCCCTGCTGTACTGGGCTCCCCAGGGTTTCCCTGAGCAGGCTCTGAGGAAGAATCAGGCTAAACATGTCAGGATAAGACATCCACATACAGGAATTCTTGTTTTCTGCCCTACAGCTCTGAGTTTAAACTCAGCAGTGTGTGCAGATCAGCCCTTTCTTTGATAGTCTGTCCATCTGAAGGCTGCAGCACAACTGAGACAATTTCTGGGAACATCCAGTCAGGACTGAATACATCAAACAATAAGAACAGTTCCCCTCCT
>NW_020955232.1:126280-128460 GCF_003031625.1 Empidonax traillii
CCACATACAGGAATTCTTGTTTTCTGCCCTACAGCTCTGAGTTTAAACTCAGCAGTGTGTGCAGATCAGCCCTTTCTTTGATAGTCTGTCCATCTGAAGGCTGCAGCACAACTGAGACAATTTCTGGGAACATCCAGTCAGGACTGAATACATCAAACAATAAGAACAGTTCCCCTCCTTGCCTGTGCTCTGCTGCAGACAGGGTGAGGTGGTGATCAGGACTGCCTGCCTTGGGGAAGTTAATTTCTTTATGCTACTCACTTAAAGCAAAACATGGACATTTTTAAAATTGGTGGTATTGATAGCCAAGTTAATTAATTTGTCACCAAGGAAATTATGAAACTGCAGTGACTGTAGGTTTTGGGTTGTGTTGGTTCAAATATTTATATAACTGGTTATAAATATTTAGAATGTGTGTTTGGTCAGAACTTAACAAGATGGAGACTCTGGGCTATGACTAAGGTGCCTGTTTACTGCTGTAATACAAATACTGGTGCAGGGGTTATGTTGTGGAGGCTCGTGCAGTTGGACAGTGGGGACTCACTGTAATTAGTGATTGCTGAGGAAGGTGTTTCCTTGCCAAATGTTCCCTAGGAAGGGAACTAATATATGTGTAGTGATTGATAAAATATAATTCTGCTTGGTGCATCCTCATTTGTAGCTTGACATTGCTTTTGGTGGAAGTATTTGTGAGGATCTACAAAGTGTAAGTGATAAGAGATTCAATTAAATTATTACATTTCTAATGTACACATTTAACGGGGCAGGAAGAAACTTCGATTGTGGTTCCAATTTCATCCCATCTTCTTAATTGTATGTGCAGTAACACCACACCTTGACATTTGCAAGGTGGCATCAGATCACCCCGAGTTTGAAATGTGATTCCTAGCCCATGATTATGTAAAATTAAACTGCTGCATAAGTACATGGGGAACTTGCAGGACAACCCCTGCATCAAGAGGCAAGCAATTAACAACTTTATGACTGCTTTTGAATTTGTTTTTTAAATATCATAGGAGTGAGGAATAGTATTGTGTAGGCATCTGTTTTGGTTTGTTGAGCCTATTTCTGGATACTCTTTTTGGCATTTCCCTCAGCTGCATAGTAGCAGACTTAACAAAAAGGTATACTATAAATCACTCTGGGTGTTCGAGCTGACAGCTTTAAATAAATCCAGCTGACAGCTCAAATAGCTGCTCCATTGACAGTATGTGGTCTAAATGTGTTAACAAATGCGTAGACTCAGCAGTTTGAGATTAGTTTAGCAAATAAATTCCAAAATAATGCTGTGATCCAGCAAAAAGCACAATGGCTGTGTGTCCCCGGGCTGCAGGCTTTGTTAACACTGTCCCAGGCCTTTGAAGCTCCCTGTGAAAACACAACCCTGCAGCTGGAGCAGAGCTCCTGCTAAGACAGCACTCACCTCCCCCAGAGCCCTTCTCAGTGTGGCATCAGCAACAATGTGAGTGGCGTGGTGAGTAGAGATGGTTTGGTCGTGGATGCATTTGCTTTGCAGGGTCAGGGGTTTCACAGAGGGAGATGCTAACCTTACGCTGGCTTGGGTTGTGATTGAGGACACAAAGTTACTGAGTAGCAATAAAAAGCTGCTTTGGTGCAAAACTCGAGATATTTAAATGTTTTGGTTTGTTTCATGTGTTGTTACCGCTGGGTCTGTAGTACTTGTGAAAGAAAAGCTGGGAAGAGAGGGTGATGAAGGAGCTGGACTGTTAAAAGGATTTCAGCTCTGGAGCTGAATTATATTAATAAGTTAATTATTTCCCTGCTGATCACTGCAAGAAATAAGAATTACATGAAGAATGATGTCATAGTTGGACATATTTAAGGCATGGAATTTTTTGTGCTTAGAGATTGAATAAAGCTACTGTTTATTCCTGTTCACAGACAGGATAGCATGGCACAGGGTGTGATGGAGTACATAATGTGAAGGTGGAATGGAACTCTCAAGACCTGTATTTTAATGTAATCACAAATATTCTGGTGTTCTCCAAAAATGTGCTTTTATAGTAGCCGTGTCTAGTGCATAATTTCAGTGAGGGCCAGGGCACTGCAGGAATCCTCTGTCCACCTGTGCCAGTGACCTGCTCAGTGTTACATCTTGGTGGAGAAAAACAGAACTTATTCCTTGCCTCTGGGTTTCTTTGTCGAGGTTCATAGTGCAA